>NC_067398.1:305505837-305553337 GCF_016432865.1 Antechinus flavipes | reverse complement strand
CTGGGGACAGATGGGGAGGAGGGAAACATACCCAAAGCCTCCCATGCACTCTCTGCTTATTTTTCATTTTCTTTTTAAAAATTTTATTTTAAACATTAGGCTTTTTGCTAATCCACTTGTTAAAAAAGTAAAATGTAAAAAACAATCCATCAAATTGCTTTGTTTCAGAATGCTTTTGCACCCTTGACTGATGCCAAGACTAGGAGCCATGCTGATGATGTGGGTCTCGTTCTTTCTTCATTACAGGCTAGTATATACCGAGGGGGATACAGCCGTTTTGCTCCATACTAAATGACAAAACCATAAAAACCTTCCAATGTGGGGAGAAAGGAAGCTTTCCGAGGCCCGGGTATTGCAATACATGCAGTAGTGCATCATTTTAGCAACTCTAAAAAGAGGAAAAAATTACATTTTTTATCTTATACCTCAGATATTTTGTTCTGTGTATTTTAATATTGTGGGTCTTTAATTTCTGAAGGTTCCGTAGTTTGATTGCTGGCTGTAGAAGTTTTTGTGGTTGATCTAGAAAGCTGCTAGATATGAATAAAAACTGTTTTAGGGCCACAATCAAGAGTGCTATATCATGTAAATGAATTATATATGCTGAATATTAAGCTATTGGGATTATCACATGTTTTGTAAGAGTGTAAGTGACTACAGTAGTCATTTTTTCTGCATCTACATTTATTTTAGTTTATGAAAAGGGAGGGGTGGGAGGGAAACAGGGATAAAGGGATTGGGGGTGGGGGTTGGCTAAAAAAAAAGTAATTAAATTGATGAAGTTAAAACGGGCCCCACTGCACCAACTATCATTTATCAGCTGTCGTAAATTATTCACTTGTTTGTTCCAAGCCAAAGGTTATGTTGTTATAGGGGGTGCTTCTAGAGACACTTGTACATACAATCTGATTAAAGCTGTCCAAGCCTACCCTTTTAAACCATTCCACCAAGCAGTCTTCAGCTATTTAATCATAACTAGTTATTTAGGCAAAACTGCTATTTAGGCCATTAATAAGCATTCTTTTTATATTTCTTCCAGTATAATAAATTATTGATATCATTGCTGACTTTTATATTATGGGAGGGAAAAAAACATTAATAAAAAGGTGATAAAAGCACTGTTTCTATTTTTTTCTTTTTTTCCAAAAAAGAAAGTAATAAAAACTTAAATTCTTTGTACCAGTAAAAAAATGTATAAAATTTACATCTGTGCAGTGGAGTTGTTAAGTTCTAGAAACACAGCCTATGAAGCTTTAGATTTAGCCTAGTAGAAAAACTGTTAGAGACAGACGTATCATTTTTACGGAATTACATGATAATCATATTCAAATTTATATAAGCATTTTACAAGTATTACAGTCATTGAGTAGAGATAATCATGGTATTTTCATCAGCTTGGTACTTTTTGAAACATGACTGTGTCGTGTAAACAATCTGCAATTTTTCAATCCGTGACAACCTGTCCCCTCCCTTCTGTATCCCACCTACCAAAAAAAGAAAAATCCCAACCAACACCTTTTTAGTTCATCGTCAGGCCCAGGACAAATTTCAAATGGGAGCAAAAATAGGGCCACCTTCTCCTTCTAGAGCATCATGCACGAAAGTGACAAACCTGGGTTGCTTGGAAACTAGCTCATCTACTTCACCTGGGGAAGGGGCCAAAGGTGGCAGATTCAAACACAGTTGAAAAACTTGCAGTTTGTCTGTGCATATGTTTGGACTCTTTCCATGTTGTCCTGTTTACAAGTTAACCTGAGTTGGGGTGTTTGTCACGGGTCTTCCTGTTTTTTGTATTTAAATAAATAAAGCAGGAAACTGTCTCCATGCAGTTTTGCTGCTAATAGTTATATTCTCATGTGTACTAGTGCATGCCCCAGGGCATGCACTTTACTAAGTTATCAACTCACCGCTGTGAACCTGCCAACTTGCTATAACAACTCTGCTTTAACAAAAAACAAAAAACAAAAACAAAAAACAAAAAAAAAAAAGTGTTTGTGATCCAGCTTCCTCTTGTCATCGTATGTGCATGCAGTATGATCAGTTGGACAATAAACCATCAATAAAGTTTCACAAGATTTGAAAACAAAGTTTCTGTAGCATTGATATCTAAGACTGAAAATAAACTCTCAAAAAGAAAAAGATGTTAATGAACAAAAAAGGGGTATATGACATAAATTTCTACTGCTTGGGGAATGATATAGAACTAATATGACATGCTCATTCCTCCACCTGTTAAACCAAATGTGTGAAAAGACAAGTGGCCTGGAAAATAATCTTAAGGAAATTAAATTTTCCATAATGCTAAGGCATTCCAATTGGAACAATAAAAAATGGGGAAATTTTTTTCCTACGTAGCTTCAAATGAAAAAATGTGGAAATGCCATTTTTTAAATCACACACACAAAATAATAAACATGTTGGTAATTATTTTCAATTTTGATTTCCACTGATAAGATCTACTCCCCCTGTGATTTAAGTAGTTTTAATAAAATCATTTAAAAGATGTGGGTGCCGACCAATGATGCAGAATATTTTGTTTAGAAAGCTCCTACAAGACTCCAATAAGTCATTTTAAAATGTATGTCTGAGATGTAAGAAAAAAAAAGGTTTGTTTTTTTTTTTACAGTATATATTGGGAATGTTTTCACTTATATAAATAATTACTGATATTATGAATTATGGGGAAAATTAATACCATGTGTGGCATATAGTGACTTCTAAACAAAAAAAAAAAAACTGCAAACCCAGAAAATGTGTATATCTGTCTTTAGAAATTAGTGTTTATATCACTACAGTGGTTTGTGAATAAAGAAAACTGGTTTGTAATATTAAAAAATAAAAGCTTAGTCTGAAAAGGTATATGTAAGTTGGTGTTCAAAGTCATTTTGCCTTTTTACTGTTTCTTAAATATTTGCAGACACATTATTGGGTAGGCTACTGCACCTGCATTCTCTCCAAGAAGACAGGAATACTGCATGCATATTGCTTTACTCCCTCTTCCCAGCAGGAGATTCATGCCCAGGATTTGAAATGACTCATTTTTTGCAGGTGCTTTCACACTCAGGCCAGTAATTTTCCCTTTAGTGAATTACCTTTCCAAAGAATTAAATGAAACCAATTCCAGCTGCTTAAGAAATTAAACTAAGCTCAGGTGTCACCAATGTGGGGAAACTTCCCCCCACTCCAATTCTTGTTTTTGTTTTGCTTTTTAAAAAATTTATTTATCCAAATAAAAGAATATTTATTCTAGGTAACTATCTTAGATAACTAAACCACAAATAAAAAGTCCCAGTCTTTGGGATAATAAAGTAATAATCAATAATAAAGTAATAATCAAGGGGAAAGAAAGAAGCAAAGAATCCAGATTTCTAATACTTTGAGTAAAGATATGTGGAAATTTGCATAGAGAGGGGAAGATGGCTTGAAATCTACTCTGTAATTACCATTTAGATGGATAGCCCAATTTTTTCTGGTGGGTAGAGGTAAGGGATATTGATACTGAGCCTGAAATATTTCCCAATACCAAAGAGCAACTTTAAAAGTAAACAACTTTCAGGTAAAACTGAGGGAATCAGAGCTTCTTTAGGATGTGAACAAGCTTTTTTGTGTGTTTGCTGCATCCTATCAACCTATATGAATTATTCCATAAGAACAAAAAGACAGAAATATTTGGTCAAGCTATTATGTTTTTGTCACTTAGGACTCTAATTTGATGATAGAATGATGATTGGAAGTTGACTGACTTAATCTTTATAAATCTTTATAAAAATCACCAAAAAGGTTTTTTACCCTTAACTATTAGAACCAAATTCCCCACCACCATCACTTTAGCTGCCATTTCTCTGAACACTTGTTCAAATATATTTTTCATCTCTGAAAAGCCCTAGTCCATAATTAGCAATGTGTTCCCATTCATAATTGATGGGTTTGTTGGTTTTTGCATTAGAGCACTAAAATATGTAGACATATACATACAAAATTACCTGTACATATATTTCTGTTTCTCATTACATTTCTTTAATATTCTACAATCCAAAATATTGTTTCTTAGGAACTGAGTCATTTTATTGAAAAACAGATATTGTTCCCCTATGATCTTTAGAAATCACTACAATATTTGATACAAAGTAAACAAAATGAAAACCCAAAACACAAAAAAAAACTAACAAAAAGCTGACTGAATGAAAATCTCGTGTGGTGTCAGAGACTCTCTGATTCTCCCAGATCTTCTCAAAAGGTTGGTTCATTTCTTAAATCATATTTTGTGCAGAACTGAGAATTATTTGTGAAATTTAAACTTTCTCATTAATGTTATTTGTATTCTATGAGAGATGTTTGTTTTCTATTGAAAGGAACAGTTGTTCTCCTGGCACTTTTTATGATTCTCCTGTGAGAAACCCAGACTTACCTAGCTTGCTGCATACTAATAAGCATTTGGTAAAACTTAAGGATACACTAAAAATATGTTCATGTACTCTATGGCTTAGATAAAAATCTATCATTTCATGCATATAAATCTAGCAGATGTTTGTCCTGTAGAAAGAAATTTAGACTGACATAGTGCCTCAGAATCTCAAAGTAAATTATTACAATATATGTGTATAATGAATATGATGACAGTAACAGGATGACATTGTAGTGGGCAGATATAGGCACACATCACCCCTCTTGAAGATGCTTTTTATGTTGTCCTCCACTTTTGCTCAAATGATCAACTTTGATCTCTATTTAATTAGTGATCATCCCTAGAATAGTGTTCACCTTCATACCTTCAGAAAATCCATATCCTTTTAGCCGTAGAACTAGGTCTGATTTCTTTAATATCAAAATTTCTGACCTATAGAAATGGGCACTTGAATAATCCTGAAACCTAACAGTAGTGAAAACAACAAAATTCTGAATAAGAAGAGGAAATCTACTGGCCCAAAACAGAAAAAAAAAAAAAAAGATTTAAGAAATAGTAAATAGGTTATACTATTAATGAGTAATAATTGGAAGGGAACAAATGCACATGAACAATTAAGAAGTTCATAGATTCAAGAAAATTAAAGTCTAGTGCTCTAAGAATCAGCCCTCAAACATGTAGCACTAATTGTTTGAATCAAAGGAGAAGATTCTCACAGGGACAAACTATATCTTTTTAAGTCATTTTATAAGTTAACCCTTAGCTAAAAGAAAAAGAAAGAAAAAGGACAAAGGTATGGGAGAAGTACCATGAGTCTTCCTCTTTTGCACAGATTGCAAATGGTCCTTACCTATATCATGCCACTGGACTCATGACTGAAGGGAAGTGTGAGTTTAATGACTTTGCCCAGCTCTGTCTCAAATCCAATTTACTTTGCAAGTCAAAACATCACATCTCTGGTCCTCTTAAAGAAGGACAAACAACAATAAAGGATGATCCCTGATTGTCATGGAAATTTTGACCTGTTCCCTTTCCAGCCTGGAAACCTATTCCTCTTTAGGCAATCCCTTTCCAATCCTTTACTACCTAGGACTCAGTCTATTGATGATGGATTTAGTGCTGACATCGGATTGGCTTAGCCTACTCCTGCTCAGAACTCATCTTCCTCAAATAGGAAGGATCACAGGTTGTACCCTCACATCCAGTAAATTTATCTTTCCTGAAATCTGGAGAGATTCTGAGCTCCATCATGGTAGTTTTCACCATTACAGTAGTAAGACCATTCTTAAAGCACAGTTGAATAAATGTCAGTATGATAGTCTTTTTTCTAAACTGATGAAGTGTTTTTCTATTTCTCTCACTCTTCAGATACAGACAATCTATTAACACTCAGGACATAAACTAAAGAGAAAATAAAATCCATAAGTGTTGTCATTTCATTTTGAAAATAAATTATCAAGCTAGCAAGAATAAAGCCATTTATACATATACTCATCATCAAAATCATTAAAATAAAACTATGACATACTTGGGGGCATAAAACTTCTCTGGGTTTCTGTATATCATGTTCCATGTGATGGAGCCAAATGTTCAGTGCTTTGGTTCTATAACATCCAATTGAAAGAGTCCCATAATTATTTTGGCTTTCATATAACAGATGAAAAATCCAAGCTTGCGGGGAAACTACTGTAATGAGGTTTTCCAGATGCAAGAATTCCAGGTAAGGTTGCAAGAGAAACAAAACAAAACAATAAAATACCAAGCGTATTTTCAGCAGAGCTTGCCCAAGCAAAATCTTGAAAATCTTAATGTTTATTTGACTTTGTGAGCAGTTTGACTATGAAGCATTCATACACTACAGATCACTGAGTGACATCCTGACCCTTTTAACAATTCTTCTGGTCTAAAGGAATGAGTGTTAGAAGATCCACCTTTTCTAGATCAAATACATATTTTAAATATCAAATATGGATCAAAATGCATTTTAGATACCAAATATTTTAGATAAAATTACATTTTGGATACCAAACATTTTTAGATAATAAATATATCTTTATATACATATATTTTAGATATCAATTCTAATTATAATAAATTTATTTTTAATATATGTATATTTAGATATCACAATATATTTAATATATACTATATTTAGATATCATAATATATTTAATATATGCTATATTATCTGAACTGCAAATTAATAAAAATAATAGCATTTTCATAGTATTTTAAGTTTTGCAAATTGCATTACTTTATTTCTTTTGATCCCCTTAGCAACTCTATGAAATAGCTGTTATTATTGTTGTCTTTTTACAGCCTTACCCTAAAGTTTGAAAACAATGCCCCTTTGTGAAGTTAACCTGGCTTTGCTAAGGCTATACCAAAAGGGTACAAACTGTAGCAAATCCTCCCAAGTTGAAGATATTCCAAATAACTACCAGTAAACAACTCCCATGTTTGTTGTTACAAGTATCAGTCTAAATTCAGAGAAGCCCATTCCTAGCATGTCCTAATCATAACTAAGTAAAGAATTTAGAAAGTTTTGGTCACAATAACTTGAAAATATACTATAGGAAGGGGTTATCCGTGACAGTGGAAGGAATGGCTTACCTTAATGAAAATGAAAGATGTTTTTATTGTCAATTTAGATTTTATTCTCTCTCTTCATCTTCTTTTCTTTCCTTTTTCTCCTTCCCCCATCTTTCCTCTTATCCCTTCTCCCACTCCTTCCTCCTCCTACACCCCCTTACAATCCCTCCCCCAGTTTCTGTCTTCTATCCCCAAGAATCTTAGTGCACATTTAAGCTTTTATTACTTAAAATTGCCTTAAGACCTTTGGGGGCCTTTGATATAGCTAGCATTTATAAGACACTTTAATTTTCTACACATTTTATGGGCTACCTCATTTGACATCCACAGCAACCCTATAAGGTAGGTGCTATTGTTATCTCCATTTTGCAGATAAGAAAACAGAGTCTAGAAAGCTTAAATGACTTGTCCAGAGTCACAAGACCGAGGCAGAATTCTAATTCCCACCTATACATCTATATTTGCATAAATATAGTTGTAATTCACTTGTTTTTTTCTGTTGTGTCCAACATTTGTGTTTTTCTTGGCAAAGATTTGGAGTGGTTTGCCATTTCCTTCTGTAGCTTATTTTATAAATGAGGAAACTGAAGTAAACAGGGTTAAATAGCTAGTAAATATCTGAGATGAGAAAAACTGAGTACAGGCCTGGCACTCTAACCACTATGTCGCCCAGCTGCCCAGTATATACCAAGGACTAGAAAAATTCAGATTATTTACAATATTCCTGATTCTCCTGAATCAGAAATATATTGCGATTATAACTCTAAGTACCCAAGATATGAAAAAATCCTTTCAAAAAAGAGGACTTTTCCTCCCCTCAAAACTATAAACTTAATTTTAAAAACCTTGTTTGCATTGTGCAATGGTCAGTGCCCTATTGCTTTAAAGACAAGCGCAGGAGCAGTAAAATCCTGTCTAAATAAATGGTGGATTGTGCCAAATTAGTCAAACTAATTTACTTGGTAGAACTGAAATGGACCAGGCTTGTTACAATTATGAAATAATTGAAACTGGTTTAATAGCATACCTCCCTCACCCAGGATTTTTTTTTTCCACTCCTACATGTGCTCATCTTTACTGATGGCTAATCTCTAAGTAATAATATCATCTGTTTAATGAATAGAAGGATCACAAAAATGATGGAGTTTTATGATTGCTTAATTTTGGATCAACTCGAGACTGGAGCCTGATAGTCTTAGGGGAGTTTATGAAAATCCAGAGAGGCCTCCCTCACTGAAATTTTATTAAACTGTGTAAAGCCTCTGAACAGCAGAGTTTGGAAGGACTTCAGAAGCCACCTTATCCATCCTATACCAGAAAGGAATTCTTACTATAATATATCTGATAAATGGTCATCCACTCTTTGCTTGGAGATTTCCAATGAGAGGAAGCTCACTACTTCCTCAGTGGGCCTAATCCATCTTTGTACTTCTCTCACCATTAGCAATTTTCTTGATTAAACCTATTTGTCACTTGTGCCTTTTCAAGCTCCTGGTTTCACTTTCTCATCTCCAATTGGAACAAATACATTCTCTTTTCCATATGACAGCCCATCAAATACAGAATTATCATACGCCTTCTGAGTCTTCTCTAGGCTATTTTCACATCCTTCAATCTTTTTTTTTTTTTTTTAAACCATGCCATATAGCCTCTGCACAATCTCTAAATTACCATTGCCCTCAAATTATGGCACCTGTAATTGAAAACAACATTCCAAATGTTGTTTGACAAGGGCAGAGTGCAGAGAAGTTATTATTTCTGAAAGCTATCCTTTTCTTAATTTAGTTTAATGTGTAGATTTTTCATTGCACTAATATACTACTGATTAATTTTAAGCTTAAATGCACCAAGCAGATCATTTTCAGACAAACTGTTTTTTAACCATACTTCTTCCATGTTATGTTCTCTGAACCCAAATGTAAGCCTACTTAATAATTGCCCCTGCTGAATCTTTATGGCCTTAGCTCCATGTTTGTTGAGACCCTTTTGGATTCTGACTATTGTCTAATGAGTTAGCTAGTCCTTGGTGTATTTATCACAAATTTGATACACATACCTTTTATGCTTTTATCTAAGACACTGATAATAATGTTAAAGAGTATGGTACAGACACAGATTCCTGAGCCACTCCCTCGTTGAGACTTCTTCCTCTCTCCTATCAAGTACCTTTGAAATATTAACAAATGAACTCCCAGTTCAACCAATTGACTGCATTCATCTAATTCTTTAATCAGTTAAAATTGAAATGAAAAAATCAATTCATTCTTATCTTTTATACAAGAATAGTATTAGATTCTTTAGTCTTTGCTACTGGAAAGGCTGGGACTGATAGATAGTTGGAGTTGAGGGATTTTGAACTGCTATAGAGATAAGATCAATAAAATTTTGTACTACCAATAGGGTAGTGATCACGTTCAATCATTTCAGTTGTGTTTAACTCTTTGTGATCCTATTTGAAGTTTTGGCAGAGATATTGGACTGTTTTGCCATTTCCTTCTCTAGCTTATTTTAAGAAATTGACTTAAAACAGGGAGAAATGATTTGCCCAGGATCACATAGCTAGTAAGTGTAGGAGACCAGATTTGAACTCTTAAATATGAATCTTCCTGACTTCAAGCCCACAGTCTACTGACTTCATTACCTAACTGCCTCCATCATTATACTAAGTCCCCAGAATCAAGCTTGTAGAGTGGGGCAGGACAATAGGCTGCCTGTGAAGATATGGATCTGTCTAGAACTGGTGTGCCTATCAAATATGGGTTTGAGATATAACTGGCATCTACACTTTAGCCTGGGCAAGATAGACCCAATATCCAAGAAAAAGGGAAAAGAAACAGAAAGGAAAGTTTGGCACAATCTAGTCTCTAAGAAGCCATGCTGGCTTTTTAACAATCACCTCTTTTTTTCCTAGAAGTTCATAAATTATATTTTCAATGATCAATTCTAGAATTTTACTATGAGTAAAAGTCAAGCTTACTGGCCCTGTAGTTTTTAGATTCTATTTTTGTCCCTTTTTTTTTTTTGGAAAAAAATAATATAGGATTGATTCACTGCCTGGCTTACATTCTTTCTTCTCTTACCCCCAATTTCCCATCACCCCCATCAGTACCAATTCTCCTTAATCTTTCTTTTAGGAATTTAAGAGCTCCCAGGCCTCCTTCCTCAAGATAGACTATAGTGTATCATATAAAAGAGTTGTCTCGTAATCATGTGTTTTGAGAGATCAATGTTTAGTCAAAATCTATTCTTATTCAAGAGGCTAAAAAAACAAAAACAAAAACAAAAACAAACAATAAAACAAGGACCCAACAACAAAAACTCCCCACAAAACCAATCTCTTTCTTTAATGATTTCTTTTTGGGCATTGAATCACAATCCTGGGCAATTGTGGCAGTCGATCACAAAACATAAAATCAAACCAAATATAAAAATAGGGTCTATGCTCCTCAAATCCCCACTTCCCTTTTATTGGAGTTTAGAAATTCAATAAAAAATGGAAACAAAATCCAAGAAATAAGACTTCTATAGTTTAATAGAACTTTGAATTTAACTTCATTCTTTCACCTTTTCAGTAAATATTTATGACCAAGTACCTATATAATGTTTATATGGACCTGAGGGAGATAGATATGAAGATTTTAAAAGACAGGGTAGTATAATGGTAAGAGCACTGGATTTGAGTCAGGAGATACATGTTTGCATTCTTCCTCCACCAGTATCTGAATATAGGTAAGTTTTATCTTTTTTGAGTTTCAGTTAACTCAACTGTACCTACTTCATAAAGTTGATATGGGGATCAAATGATATAACACAAAAAGCATTTTATAAAGTCCAAAGAACTACTACTACAAATAAAAACAAACAAAACAATCCTTTTGTTTTGCCTTATTCCCTTTTATTGTTCTGATTCTGTTTCCCTAAATTGTTCTGCCTCAGTTCCCTAATTGGTCCTGACTCAGTTTCCTTGAATTGTTCTGCCTCAATCCCCTTAGTTGCAAACCCTGCTCCAGTTCATTAAGACTGATATAACTCAGGGCTACTTACTCTAAGGATATAAATTGTCAATGTGTAAACCTCAAGATAAGGGGGAGTCCAGACTTCCTGGGTCTAAGCTGGACACATCCTTAATTCCCAGTTTGTTAGAATTTATGTTCCTTCCTCCTATCCTTTCATTGTTCTTCCTGATCCCATCTTATCAGAATGTCTGGTTCCGACCCTCCTTTCCCCCCTCCCCCCTTCCTGCCAGAACCAAATTGATAGTCCAGTACTGCTCTCAGTGTTCTGACTCCTTCTCTGCCTCGGCTACTCTTGTAGCCGTGTGTGTGTGTGTGTGTGTGTGTGTGTGTGTGTGTGTGTGTGTGTATTGAGAACTCACATTGGCTGCTGGATGCTTTGGACATCAGCTCTGAGAGCAGCATCCCTCTAGCACAATCTCTCCCTTTCAAATAAATTATTAAAAAAAAAAACTCTCTCATCACTCTATCTTGCCTCAGTTTCTCCGGCATTATACCTTTCCTTAAAGAATTTCCTATTTTGTAGTTGGTGATAAAATGTGCCAACAATTATTCTGGACTCTGGAGTGACAAAGACAAAGTTGAGACAATCACATCATTTAGATCTGGCAAGTCTCTTAGAGGTCATCTCAACAAAATTCCTTGTTTTACAGTTAAGGAAACTATGACCTAGAAATGTTAAGTGTCTTGTTCAATATCTGTCAGGTAAGAAGTAACCAAGTCACGATTTGAACACAGATCCTATCACTCCAAAACCAAAGATCTTTCTTACTATATCAAATTGCCTCCTTCAAGTTCTTATGCTCAGAGAGCTTATGACTGACACATATTCTTTTTTAGGAGCAGTTACACTAATTTTCTGAAACCTGGAAATATGGGGAACACAAACATACCCAATAGAAGTATACCCCATTTTTATTTTTTGCTGTCTGTTGTGCTAATGACCCAGTGACTGGATTTTAGACTTTTGAAACTGGAGCTATTGCTTCAAGCTTTCATCTCTGCCAAGCAGCCCATCTCTAATGAATTTTTTATTTGTTTACTCACTGCTTCTTTGCCATATGAAAGTAATACTCATCTTTTAAATATTAAAAATAAAACTTTAAATCAAGACTTAATATAATGCCAAACTGTTTAAGTTAAATTCCCTAAACTCTACACAGTTCCATTCTAGCCAAATGGCACTCAAATAAAGGCGGATGATTCTATAGGGAGGAGCAACAAGCAGTATTTTTTTCCTTCTCTTTTGCAAGTACAGAAGTGAATTATTTATCTCAAAGCTGGGTAGACTATATCATTTGGGCTCTCTGAAACATAGCCACCAGGCAGCTCTGTCTCTCCCTAACCTCAGGACAATCTCTCAAATGTTTCATCTTTAATTGTCTCCACCCTGATGTTGGCTATTAGGGCTTTACAAGTCACCTGCTGGGAAGCTCCAGGCTCATTTAAAAGGTGGAAGGTGACCAAAGTGCCAACCACACGGCCAGATATGCATCTGATTTAAAATATTTGGCAGCATACATATCAACTCACAATCATAGATCACAGAGAAGATGGAATGGGAGGTCAATACTCTAGTGGGATACCATTCCCAATGGCCTTTGTCCTAAAGCAAAAGTAAAGGACCAAGGAATATTCTCAGAGTGCCTACACTCTTGACTTCCAATACCTCTACCCCACATCACCAATTTATCCTCATAGTTGGCATGTGAAACAAGTCAGGACATGACTGTCATGAGCACAAACTAAACATTGAAACATGTAATCCTTTGTCCTCAGTCCACATACTGGGAAGAAATCAAGGAATATGTCTTCTATCCAGCCCCATCTTTCCCCTTCCTCCTTTGTATGCAGTAATTGCCAGAGAAATCAAGCATTCACATACCCACTGAATAGAGGCTCTATGGGAAAGGTCATATCTAGATTACTGGAAGAAATTAAAACTCTTGCCTGCCAAGAACTTCTGATTCTGCTCAGCAAATCCATCTTGTCACAGGTGAAAGATTCAGTTAATAAGACACAGCAGCTTTGGGCGGGATAGCACTTGGGTGGGAAAAAAACCAAACAAACAAATTAAAAAAAACAATGCTTTACTTCCCCATTGGTTCCAGTGTGCTTCATCATTGTGGTCTTTCCCTTTCTACTCAATGCTACAATATCATCTGCCCCTCAGAGTTTCTTCCAATCTGTTTTGAGTAGCACCCACTCAACCTTGGAAAGGTCTACAATTCTCTTTGTGTAACTTTTGCCTTTGCCATACATCTTTACATGTAATTTTTAAAAATTCTCTTTGTGTAACTTTTGCCTTTGCCATATATCTTTACATGTAATATTTTTTATTATAGCTTTTTATTTACAAAACATATGCATGGGTAATTTTTCAACATTAACCCTTGCAAAACCTTGTGTTTCAACTTTTCCCCTCCTTCCCTCCACCCCTTCCCCTAGATGGCAGGTAGTTCAATACATGTTAAATCTGTTAACGTATTACATGTAAATTTTAGGCATATGGGAACTGGGATCAATATTAATGAGTGTTAGAGAACCATATTTCTGCTAAGATGATAATAGCAGCTGATATTTGCATAAAACTAAGATTTGAAAAGCACTTTACATATATGTACTTTATTTCATATGATGATTATGACAACTCTATGAAGCCGGTGGCATCATTACCCCCATTTTCAAATAGCAAATCCTCTGGTGCTACTCTTCTAAGTCAATCAATAAACATTAATTAAAATCCTATTATATGCCAAGCATTATGTGTTGGGGACAAAAGAAAAGGCAGGAGACAGTCTCTGCATTTACAGAGTTCACAGCCTCAGTTGGATTCCCAGAGAGCATGTACTCCAACTTTCCCTCAATATTCTGGACTAGAGGCAGTTTATAGTGTCATGAGGCATTATCAGTTTCCTTTGCACAGAGATTATTATTTAATATCAATGAGTCAGACTCAATTAGGTTTTAGAAAGGGATTTTTACTTAGGTGATATAATTACAACTAATACAAAACTTCCTTCCAAAAATCTGTCACATTCTTCCATAAATTATTACAGAATCCACAGGGATAGAAGGTAAACTTTAGAAAACATGTAACAAAGGGGAGAACTCATGACTTCTCAAAGTATCTTTTCTAGATCCTTCAAGGTATTCCTCTCTTAGGAAAGATGTAACTTTTTTCTGAACCCTTGATAAAATTTGAAAGCTATATTTTCCTCAGTGTATCAGTCTATTCCCAGCTCTTAACAAATGCACCACTTCCTATCATGGCTGTTATGGGGGATGTTGCTAGGATGTGATAAAAAGTCCAGATCCCTGATCCTCTCAATTTCACAAATTCATCCTCTGGGCAAGTAGAGTGGGAAGGTGAAGATGAAGGAGATGAACGATCTATTCCTCCTCTCTTTAAGTAATTCCTTCTCAGAAGCTTGACTGGAATTGTTCTAAGCTATCAGATACTCAAGGTTGGGCTCCTAATTGGTTTGCTACTTTACAAAAGGGGCAACTGGGTAGTGCAGTAGAGAGATCCCTTTGCCTCCTTATTTCCACAGACAAGACTCTCCATTTCCAGATATTTTCTCTGCCTGTTTCCCATGACTGAAGAGCTTCCCACTCATCTTTATTTACTAACTTCCCTGGTTTTCTTTAAGTTCCAGATAAAATCCCATCTTCTACAGGAAGCTTTCTCCAGCTCCTCTTAAATTCTAGTGCCTTCTCTGTTAATTTCCTGTGTATCCTGGATGTATTTTGTTTTTATGTATTCGTTTGCTTGTTACATCCTCTATTAGACTGTTAGCTCCTTGAGGGTAGAGACCATTTTCCTTTTTTTTTTTTTCCATGCCTAACATTTAATACTGAGTTTGGCATATAGTAGTCAGTTAAGTAAGTGTTTATTGGCTGACTCATATGCTCAATAAAACTCCCATCCTTCCTTAAAGATAAGAAAACTTAGACCAAGAGTTTAAATGCCCCATTGCTGAGTGAGTAAATGGCTGTTAGGATTCCAATACAGGTCTTCTTGATGAGAAAGCTCTATTTAAAATATGCTCAATGCCCTCTTACCTACTTCCCCTATGTGAAATTCTTTATGAATACAATTATAGTGAATACCATCCAGTGCCTGGAAGATGTGTCATTATAACCTTGTAAAAACCTCAGTGTCTCTAAAAGTCCCAAGAAAAATCCATGCAGAAACATTCAGGACAGGCAGGACTAGTTGATGCCAACCAGGCTATCCTCAGAGGCAAGAGAGAAGTGTTAATAACTTCCCTGTCTGTTCAATAGTTGGGCATTTTTTTCTTACTCCCTGCTAGGTCTCTCCATGGGGGCAATGTTTTTCTACTGACATATTTCCAAATGTAATAGAAAAAAACTGGAAAGGGAAAAACACATTGCTGCTGAATAAATGAAAGTCTCCATCAAAAGCCCTGAGGCATTTCAGCACCAACCTAATCGAAACCATGTCTCTGTTTGGGGATCACAGTTTCTGTGAATGTACTGTCTGTCGGCTTGAGTGGAAGAAAGAAGAAAATGCAATTGAGCCTAAAGAGAGCTATTTTGTGTGTGTGTGTGTGTGTGTGTGTGTGTGTGTGTGTGTGCGCACACACACCTTCTATGTTTCTTGGAATCCCCAAATGTGTGGATCATCTATTTAGAACCCCAGGGATCTTTGGGCTTTTTTTCATACCACAATTCTCAGTTGATAACCAAGTTGTAATCTCACTGCTAAGAGTAGTGTATCAGCTTCCACCCAGGAGGGAAAATTGATGAAAAAATACACTCTGTCCCGTCTCTGAGCTCAAGCAGCATGTTGAGAAAGGCATTGATACTCAAAAAATCATGAATTAAGAACTTTCTATTATTTGCAAGAGTTCAATTGTCTCTACTGGGGTCTTATACTGAACCATACACAGAAAAATAAGAGAAAGTGAAATACTTGTTGAACTCCAAATTGAACTTGAATTCTTTTTTTCTTTTCCCCTTTCCCTTTCTCCCCTTTATTGGAAGGGCAACATGGAAGAATAGTAAGAGAGCCCTCCTTAGAATCAGGAAGATGGATTCAAGTTCCTTCTACCACATAGTGGGTGGGTCATGTTGTGCAAATCACTGAAATTCTACATTCTCCAGGTGATACTTTGAGACTAAAGTTATAGAGCATTACAGGGATCTTCATTGGCAAAGATGTCCCTTCTCTTAGCAAAATCATGTCTCACCAAAAACAATTCTTTTTGAACTTTGAAGTTTTTGTTCTGTTTTAGTTTGTTTTATAAAAACAACAGCCATTCACCAAGTGAATCAATTTTTAACTGGGACAGAATTTCTATTTAAAACAGCAACTATTCTTACTGACTTAGAACGAAGTCAGAACATCAAACTGTCTCTCTCTGTCAATCTGAACTGAATGGTAACTCATTCTGTATTCTGGTTTCTATACTATTTGTTCCAGCCTGATTTCATTATCCAATGGAACAATACAATCCTCTGGCTGGCATTGGCTAAGTGCCCTATACTTCTCTAGGTAACAAGCTAAGTCATTGTAGTGGGACAAGTTCAATCATATTCTGAGAAATATAACGAAAGAGAAAAGTCCCCTAAATTTTATTCACATTTCCAACCATCTTGCTATTTGGGAAATTCTAAATGTTCAGCATTATCAACACCTGAATAATAACAAGAGGAACAACTGACTCATAAGTAAAAACTGGCTTAATGCCCCCATGTTTCCATGAGTAGTCTAGAGGAATTGACTGTTGAAAAATTAGAACTTTGGTTTTTTCCTTATTTCCTACTTAAAGAGAAATTTTTTTTGGCTATGAATCCACATCCTGAAAAATGCTATTCTATTCTCACACATTAGTTATAAGGCAAACTTTCCCAAAATGACACAGCTCATTAACTAAGGATATTTCTCAGTAGATTTGTTATATTAAAAAGGCACAGAAACTACTATGCTAATCAGCTATGTTGTACTAAAACTGTGTATAGATTAATCAAATACTTTACTTGCCAAAAAAATACACCCCAATAATAATGGAAGGAAAAATAATCACAGAAATGGCTCTCTGCTAGAGCTGAATGCTTTTCCTTCTTTCCTCAGGTACATAACTTTAAACAAAGCCTAATGAAAATGTCTTTCCACAGCTCAGCCAAGCTATTTGACAAATAATACCACAATGACATGCTTGTATCTCAAAGTCTATAACCACATTAGGTATTTGGCACCAAGTTCAACATTTGCTGTGCATTTTTTTCAAACCTGGAAAAAGCTTGATTCTACATTACTTCTCTGCTATTTTTTTTTCAGAGAGATGGGAGCTGAGCACCATTAATTTATGTTAAAAAAATCCCCATAGTTCCCAAAAAGCAGGAGAACCAGAGCAAATTAAAAAAAAAATTAGGATAATATTCTGGACAGGTACATCAAACCAAAATTAAGGATAGGAAAAGGAGTGATCTATTAGAGCTAGATATATGCAAAAGTTGCTAATGAGTCAAAAATTACTGGCAGGTCCCAACTTCTACTAACACATTGTATGACCTTGGCTCTCAGTTTCCTTATTTGTAGATTGAGGGATGGTGGTTGCAACTAGATGATTTCTTGTGTTTCTTTCATCACTGTAATTCTACGTCTATGTACGACAAGTAATTCTATGTATGTATGACAAGAGCCAAGCAGCATTAACAGCTTCAGTCTTGGAAGTACACTAGGGTATGGATCACTCCATGAGCTGATTAACTTTATTTTTTGAGCCACTGCAAAAAAAAAAACAAACAAAAACAAAAACAAAAAAACACTATTAGAATGCATAGAAAGTTTATTCATATAGTACTCTAAGATGTTAATGAAGGGATACACGGGGTTTGTTTCAAAAATAAATTGTTCAGTCATTTTTTAATCATGTTCGGTTCCTCTTGTAGTTTTGTCTTTTGTTTTGTTTTGGTTTTTTGGCAAAGATATTGGCATGGTTTGCCATTTCCTTCTCCGGCTCATTTTACAGATGAGGAAACTGAGGCAAACAGGGTTAAGTGACTTACCCAGAGTCATACAGGTGATAAGTGTGGGAGGCCAGATTTAACAGTATCTATTCCACCATTTAGCTACTCCCAAAGTAATTTATTCATTCCAAATTAAAACTAAAATACAGAGGGTTTTTTTTTTTTTAAATTATAAAGCCCTGAGAAACTTGACCAGAAGCCATTTTAGGGGAATAAACTATCACACATTGAGTAGGGTTCTCAGATAACATGTGGAGAATTTAAGAGAAATGTTTTCAGAGGAAAACGGGGCCTTCTGAGAGCAGATGATGAAGTTGCTCCAATTCTAGCTGTAATCAGCTAAAGAACACACTTATTCTACTTAATGGTCATCTGTCTTTTGGGGTTAATCTTGATCAATGATTGGTAACCTACAGGGCAGTTAGGTGGTATAGAACCCCAGTCTGGAGTCAAGAAGATCCAAGTTCAAATCTGCCCTTAGATTTACTAGGGTCGTGACCCTGGGCAAGCAATTTAATCTCGCTTGTCTTAATTTCCTCATCTGTTAAATGAGCTGGAGAAGGAAATGACAAATACTTAAGCTTCTTTACCAAATGGGGTCATCATCACTGAAAAATGACTGAACAACAAAAAACAACTGACTTGAATTTGAAGTCCTATAACGGTCATAAAGGTGAGAAATCATTGCAATTTCCTGAGACAGAAAGAAATCAAACAACTTTAAGGTCTACTGCTTCCTTCCTTCTGAGCGAATCAGTGTTCATGATAATACAGTCAATGAAATACACCTATTTCTCAGCTTCCTTGGCTTATCATTCAGATCTGACTGGTGATAATATGGTCTAGCTGGGAATCACGGGGCAGATGAATATGGAAATTGCTATATGGTTTAAAACAAGTCATTTGGCCTCAATCTTTATTTCATGTCAGTCAAATGAAGTTACCACTCCCTACTAGATTTATCTCAAGATGAATTTGGCAAATTTCAAACCAGAGAACTGGGAATTTCATAGGCAGAAGGGTCCTTAAAGATCGACTAATACAACTCTCTTATTTGACAGATGAAGAAATAGCAGCCTAGAGAAGGTATGTAATTTGTCTAGGGTTACAGGGATATGGAGATGGAGATGGATACGAACCCAGATATCCTGACTTCCCATTCCTGTCTGTAATTCTTCTGTCAAACTTTTCTATTGTTCCCTCTTTGCCATTTCTGCTCCTGCCAAGCAAAAGAAGTCATATTTTCCTTTTCTCAAATAGTATTCCTAGGTTTTATGAAAAGTGGTTTTTGAGGCATTGTGCTTGCAGACATACACATATTCAAGGCAATTCTTAATTCCTGAAGCACCCTGCTCTTTGAATTGCATGAGGGCATAGATCTGATGTGATACTCCTTATTTGAGTGACTCCCTAAAGTTCATCCATGTATAAGAAATAAACAATTATTTTAGTAACCTGAGCTTTTCACTTGCTTGAGAGCACTGATTTGGAGATTGTCATTTACAAATTTGGGCAAGCTTTCAGTTTGTGCTCCTTTGGCCACCACTTAGCAAATATACACAGACATACAAATATGTGCGCGTGCTCGCTCGCACTCACACACACACAAAAGCAAATCTTAGCTTGCAGACTTAATGGGAAACATGAACCATCTGTGAATGTTACTAGCAGCTCATTTGCTTCATTGGCAAATATTAAACTGTGTTGTAAAGATCCAGTGAAATTATGGAAATGGGTTTTAACATTAAAATCGAAGTGCAATTAGAACATTTCACTGCATAATTGTTTGGCAGAATCCTATAGTAAGCAGAAGATTTCCAGCTCCCTGATTTATTGGTCGCAGGTTGTTTCTTTAGGGATACATTTGGGGGGATGCCCTGGTGATGCTATTGGTGTAGTCATGCAGGGATGATTCGCTACCTATTTTTAATCTCCCCCCACCCCACCCCACCCCCACCTCCACCTCTTTCACAGGCAGCTCTTATTCTTGAGCTGTTAAACTAGCTTTGCCTAGCCAATAGCAGTTTTGTGGAGTTTAATGCAATGAGGAAAACCCAGGGAAAGAAAGGCCGTCTGCTCTGCTTTACTATGTCTTTGTATGAAAGGTGTAGCATATTTGTTTTTAATTAGCGCTTAGACAGACATCAGAGAAAATGGTTAATCACTGACATGGCCCAGAGTGCTTTGAAAGTAAACACCATATTGCAACAGACATGCAATTAATTACACAACACACCAATTAAACATGTTCAGAATGCAAAGGGGGGAAGAGATCATGTATCTGATGCCAAAATACCACTCTCTCTCCCCCCCCCAAAAAAAATGTAAAAGGTAACATATAACCCAACTATTGAACATGTTCACATAGGTTTTAAATATTGACTATAACACTACTGCAGATCAAGGTCTGGGTGACCTTCATTTAAATATTAGGAGTTTAAAAAATTGGGGCTTCTCTGTGTCTGTCTGATCCCTCATCATTCTCCCTTTTTCTCTCTCATATTTCTTTTCCTCTAAAAGCATTCTAGCTGGTCCCAGGTAGGTTTGCCAAGCTTTATCCAATAGCTGAATTTGAATTCCAGGGAAAATTATAGGTCAAACTTCCCATAAATTGAATCATATTTTAATTGTAATGTACTTAAATGCATTTTGCATAAGCATCTTTTTGTAAAATTAAAAAAATATGAATAATGACGCCTACTATCTAGGTGTCCATCTTTGCTAATTGTAAATCATTTAGAAGAGTTCTTTTTAACTAAGAACAATTAGAATGAAAGGCTTTTTCTATTAGATTTCTATTCTACCATTTAAAATGTCTTTGTTTATTCCCAAGTATAAAACAAAATCAGAAATACAAAGAACCTTAAGGACCACCTTGGGCCATCTGCAACTGAAGTACAACAGTACCCTCATAAAAGATTATCTAACTTTTGCTTAATTACTTCCAGTTATGGGGAACTCAACATCCATAGTATCAGCTTATTCTCCTTTGATATAACTGTAATTGTTTGGGTTTATTCTTTTTATGTCCTGCTTATATTTACATGTTATTCTCACCCATTAGAATATAAGCTTCTTGCAAGTAGGTACTGTTGCATATATTAATTGTATTACCTCTCCAGAACCTAGCAAGAGAGCCTCACACATAGTATGTGCTTAATAAATGCTTTTAAATAGATGATATTGTTGTCTTTTTCTCAAAACTGACTTGAACTTTCTCTCTGTAACTTCTGTCAACTTCTAGTTATGTATTCTGAGACCAAGGAGGAGAATTCTAACCCTTCTACACAAAAATCTTCCAAACACTTGTAAACAATAGAGCCGTTCTCTGCTCCCCAGAATCTATAGGCAGGTCTCCTCTTTTCAAGGCAAAATATCCATAATCCCAAATGGTCTTTATTCAAGTTCACCAAACAATCTTTTTTTATTACATCTGGCCACAATTAATGAAGGTTCTAGTCTGTCAATAATGAGTTCTAACAGAGGACAAAGGGATAACGAATTAGACTATTTTGGATATAGGTATCTAATTATTAAATAATCTCAATATCCATTCCAGTAACATGTCATTCTGATGCAATGGATCTTAACCTAGAACATGATTGTGGTTTAAAAAAATTCTGATAACAGAACCTCAATATAATTGGTTTTAAAACCATTATTCTAAGAAGGGATCTATAAACTTACTCAAATCATCATTAGATATATGACATTAAACAGCTTTAGAGTTCTGTTAATACTTTCTTCCTAGGCTCACCCCATCCCAAATCTGTCATATCTAAATGATTCTGCTTCCCTGGTCCATTGTTATATCTTACCTCCCAAGAACATAGTGGATATTTTTCATTTTTCAAACTCTACAAGTTGTCTCTTACCTAATCATTTCAGTTTTATCTCACATCAATGAACTTCTTATATTCAGTACAACCAAGGCTTCCATTCCTTAGAAAGAAGTGAATTATTTGCTCTGAGGATGAGGAAGCAGCTGCTTGTACTCCAAAAGAAAATAAAATAGGTTCACAGGTGTGACTGGTAAGAAATCCTTTTGTAAGGATCTGGGAAGGAGGAAAGAATAGCAGTATTAAGTATCAGGGTGACCAAGGCAATTATTTATTAATCTGGTGACAACAGTAGAGAGGTCTATTGTCTTCCTGAGGCCATATCTTTAAGAAATAATAGAGAATCTCCCAAGATTTGTCAAAACAGATTATTACAACCTAGTTTAGTTGTCCTTATGCAGACAGATGAACCTAACAGGATGAACCTATAAGGACTGGAGCTCATAAGGCATGGAAGAATTCTATTATTGCTGCCCATTGAGGGTAAGTAATGTAAAACAGAAAAGATAATTTGGAAAGTAAATAGCTGTTTGATGTATAAGAATAAAAATTGGATATCTGGACCATTGTTTAAAATATAGAAATGTCCAAGGATGGAGTATACCTAACAAAGATTGGGGGGGATGTATATGTCTATTGACTTACAAATCTAATCCAAAAGACACCAAATAGAGAAGAGAGAAAGCAGCTGCTTTATATCCACTAATGGATATAATGTAGGAAGAAGAACAATTGTGACACCTAGAAATTCATGAAAAACAAAAATCCAAAAAATTCCTATGATCTCAATTTGTATATATAACCATTTAATATTGGAACGACATACAAGGAATAAAGGTCCTAATTCAAGTAGATAAATTTGAAGTCACAAGTGTCATAGAGGTTTGGTGGATTGAAATAACTGAGAACTTTGGAAACTTTGGGGCAACTAGGTGGCACAGTGGATAAAATGCCCAATGTGGAATCAGGAAAATTCATCTTTTTGAGTTCAAATCTGGTTTCAGACACTAGCTGTGTGGTCCTGGCCAAATCACTTTATTTGTTTACCTTGGTTTCTAAATCAGTCAAATAAGCAGGAGAAGGAAATGATAAACCACTGCAGTATCCTTGCCAAGAAAACTCCAAATGGTGTCATGAAGAGTTGGAAGTAATTAAACAACAAACAACTAGAATCCTACTGCAAAGAAAAAAAAAAAAAAAAGAGGGGGAAAGTGGAACTAGGTAAGTTTGGGACAAGATTGCAAACTTGGCTGAAAACATGATATAGAATTAATAACAGACCACAATTACCCTGATATCTTCTAAATCTTTTTTTTTTTTGGCCAAAATCAGAAAAGCTAATAATTTCTTGCTTTTTAAAAATGCAATTCTTTCCCCTTTAAAATATGGAAGAACTAACAAGAAGAAATTCTCTTTTAAACCAAATTCTCACTAATAAGGAGGAGCTGGTTTCTGGGTTGGAAGTGATGAGAACTTCTGATAGAGGAGAGGAAAGTGGATTATAGTCTGACATGTATGCCAAACTTGGGGAAAATGGACATCAGATGACCAATAGGCAGGATCCCATGATCTAAAATTCTTTAAGAGATCAGTTCACTAGGAATGAGAGATTCTCAAGAAGGCAATGATAAGACACAAAAGAAACTATTCGAGCAAAGAGGAAAAACAGGAGTTGTCTGAAGAGATTGATGTGAATGCACAGGGCACTCAACAATCAACATGGACTCTTTTTCTAATTTATAAACCAGAAAATGGAAGTAAGGGTTGGCAACACGATAAATATCAAAATGTATCATGGTCCTGAAAAAATACTGTTAGGAGTGCATAAGCTTAGAATGAGCGAGGCTATTGAAGAAACCTAATGAAGACACAACAGGTTTTTCTTTTTAGCTCTTTTGGCAGGGAGGGAGGGAAGGAAGAGAAAATAAAATGTGGAATTGCAGCTTGGAGTACTGTGATATCTAATAATTGAGAAAGCAAGGCTGTTGAATTTTTATTTTACTTCCGGGTTTTAGGTTTTGTTTGTTTTTTCTTTTCTTTCTTTCTTTCTTTCTTTTTTTTTTTTTTTGAGGGGAGGATGGTGGTGTGTTTTTTGTTTGTTTTTGATACCCAAGATAAGTAAAACAATTGTAAGGGAGTTCTTTGTTGTCTTTGATTAAACCAAGCCACCTGGCCTAGATAAACTGTGTGCTGGGGGCATTGAAGAAATTAGCAGATATTATTGGTGAATCACTGAGTCATTTAGTGATAGTTGAAAATTTCTGGAAAAGGGGAAAAACTATAGGAAAAGAGCAGAGCAAACAATAACCTAATTTAATAAAAAAGGGGAGAAGAGACTAGATTCTGCAAACAATAGGCCAGTGAACTTGACTTTGGTTCTTGAGAAAATTCTGGAACTTATAATTAATGAGATGGTCAGTAAATATCTAAAAAAGGGAGCAAGAATCAGAGAGACCCAGTAAAGCTTAACTAAGAACAAGTCTTACACTAATTTTCTTTATTCTCTGGGCTTATTAAACTGATAAATTATGGGAATTTTGTAGATATTCACCTATATTATTGTAAAACAATTAAATTGTCTTATACTATTTTTGTGGTTAGGATGGAGATATGTGGATTAGACATTAGTACTTACATGGCGTTGAAATGGTTGGATGTTGAACTCAAAGTATAGCCAGAAATGGTTCAATGTCAACCTTTTTTTTGTGTGTTTGATTGTGTTTCAGTGTCTCTGATGTTTGCTCCCTTTTCTAGATATTTACTGACTATCTCATTAATTATAAGTTCCAGAGAAATATCAAATTTGAGATGCCTAAAGGATATTAAATTTGAAATAATTGATGTATAGTTTTTAATGAAGGATTGTAGTTAGGATAATGATCCATCAAAGAATTTGAGGAAAAGATGTCAGAAAAGTAGGTAGGAAGAGAAGGTAGAAAGAGCATATAAGAGAAGATTGTGACCAACAAGATCAAAACTGCAGAGAATGCAAGAGAAATAATTGAGAAATGGTCATTATAATTGGTAATTAAGAGATCATGAGTAATTTTGAAGAGAGTAGTTTCTGTTGAATGATGAGGTAAATGTCAGGTTGAAAAGGATTTTGAAAATAATAAGAAGAGATGAATGAGAGTTACTGACTACATATGACTTTGAAGGAATCTGGCTGAAAAGGGGAGTCAAAATACAAAATAATAACTATAGGATCAAGTGAAGTGTTTTTAGTTTATTTAAGGAAAAAAGATAGCCAGTATGGGTTGTTGTCCTTTGTGATCATCACTAATGTCTAATGATATCACTCTTGGTATCAAGTATATTGATTGTAGCTGATGAAATCAATACAAACTTGAAAAATTCTACTAGAAGAACTTATGGGCATAAGAAGTCCATATGAACATTTGGAGTGGAGATGTCTCTAAATTTGCACATATATTTCTTTTGAGGTACTGCAATTCTTGTTTGCTCTTAGGACAAGTTGATCTGGGTGGTTCTGTGCCAATGCCTTCTATGTCTCATAATCAATCCCAAAGTTCTTCAGTATCTTTATATCACTTCTGCTGATCTCCATTTGCCTCATGTAAGTTCACCATAAAATGATTTTTAGGCAAAAGCACATTTGACATTTGAACAATATGGCCAATCTATTGAACTTGTGCTTTCTGTAGTAGAATTTTAATACTTGGCAGGTCAGCTCAAGAAAGGACTTTAGTGTCTGATACCTTATCTTGCCAGGTGATCTTCAGAATCTTTCCAAGACAATTAAAATAGAAGTCATTAAGTTGCCTCTCATGGTGCTCATATATTGTCCAAATTTTACAGGCATACGATAATGAAGTTAGTACTCTGTAGACTACTAAGTTTGATAGACAGCTCAATACATGTTCTCTCTGACTTTCCTTTGGAGCCTCCCAAACGCTAAGCTATTTGGGGCAATGAATTTATCACCTTCATTACTGATGTATACATCCATAGAAAGCATACTTTCAAGATAAATGAACTTAGCCACAACATTCAGAATCTCTTCATTTGCTGTAACCAAAGGTTCCACATATGAATGATACATTGTTGACTAGTAGAGAACTTCTGTTTTCTTGATGTTAACTGTTAGGCCAAAATTAGCACAGGAGTCAAAGAATTAATCTATACTCTGTTACATCTCATCCTCAGAAATTGCACTGAGGGCACGATCACCTGCAAACAAAAAGTCATATTCCTACCCTCCCTCTACTTTAGTCTTGGCTCCTAAGCCTTTTAAAGTTAAAGTTTTAACCTACCACCAGTGAGGCAGGTGACCTTTCTGCCATTTTCATCCTGTTATGCTGGTAGGCAATAGTCTGTATCAAATAAAGACTGCTCGATGGACCTGGGGATATTTAATCTGGAGGAGAGCAGATTATGAGAGGACTATCTGGTTATCTACAAGTACTTAAGAAACTGTATTATGGAAGTACCATTAGATTTGTTCTGATTGACCCCAGATAGCCAAAGCAAGAGTTATGTGTGTGTAGAGACTATACAAAAGCAAATTTTGAGTTAATGTCAGGAAAAGTCTTCTAAGATTTAGATTCTTTCAAAAGTGGGATGGCTGCCTTGAGAGTGACTTTCTTCTTATTGGAGAATTTCATGCCAAAACTAGTTAATCATACTTGGATATGTTAGAGTGGAGATTCCTTTGGGAATATGGACTAGATTAAATTCTGAGATTCACACCCAATTCTGAAATTCTGTGATTCTATAAATGCCTTGTTGAAGCACTGAACTCATAATAAGAAACATTTAAAAAAAAAAAAGAAAAGAAAAGAAACATTCACTTGTCCCTATTATTATGCAACCTCAAAGCCACAGCTTCCCTGCCAAAATGGAATTTGTCTATTAGAGGTACTAACAACTTTTTGTGACTTTTCTATGGAATAGTTGCAACTGGTGCAGATGGGCCATTAGGAAAATTCTTGCAAATACAGAACTGTCTCACATAATATCATCCCAACAAGTCATTTTTGAAATAATGTGTTTAATATCTCATAAACAAAATCTTATGGGAATCTTTGGGCATCACCAATTCTGCCCAAACATTACAAAATGTCAGAATTAAAAAGAGACTTGGAACCATATAAATCAACACTTTTCTTTTGAAAATAAATGAGTAGAAGAATAGTAGCAAAAAAAAAAAGAGTTAGTATTAATTTAGAAAGAGATGGGGGTAGGTGTCCCAGGGTTTGATTCAAGGCTATAAAGACTATAGGGAGTAGATTATCTAATGAAAGGTCTGATTGTATTCCCTTTCTCTGTTGTGCCACAGTTCTCTTTTATTGTCCTGCCTCTGTTTCCCTAATTATCCTGCCTCAGTTTCCCTAATTTTCCTGCCCAGTTTTCCTAATTGTCCTGCCTCAGTTTCCCTGAATTATTCTGCCTCCATTTCCTTGGTTGCAATCCTCCTTTTCTGTCCATTAGAACTAAGATAATTAGGGCTGTGGAGATCTGACATTCCAGAAGATAAAATTCCAGTTGTCCTATTTCAGATACCTAATTGGCATTGTTTATATCTCTAAGTCCAGACTTCCTGGCTCTAAGCTGGACACCTCCTTAACTCCTAGTTTGTTAGAATTTATGGTCCTACCCCCAACTTGTCAAAAATGGATCGATGGTCCTTGCCTGGAGATTCCCATTCACCAAAGTTTGGACTCCACCCCTGCCTTTGTTTAGCTACCTGAGCTAAGAGCTATAAATATGTCATTGAAAACTCACATTCACTGCTGGATGCTTTGGACATCAACCCTGGGGGCAACATGTCGCCAGCACAATCTCTCTCTCTCAGAAATCCAAATAAAATATTAAAAATTCTCTAATCTCTTATCTTGCCTCAGTTTCTCTGGCATTACATCTCATAGGAAATGCAGTAATACAAGACAGAAAGCTTTATTTCTCTGCTGTCTATGGACCTTGCAAATGACTAAGATTTAGATTTTTCAGGCTAAAAAACAGTATTTGTTAATGTAGCCAGTCTGACAGTTATTTAAGTGATAAGCTATGTGGTTATGTATCCCCATTCTAAACATTTTTTTTTTCCATGAGAAAGTTGTACATTTGGTGAAACCATCCAATTCACAGCTTTTTTTTACAATTAAATTTGGGTCTTTTTACTTTACCTATTTCTTTTTCATGTCAGTTGCTTTTAGAATTTTATCCTTCTTGAATGATATTGTGTTGAAGGATCTATTTCAAGATCCTTGTGCTTTCCTATCTTTCTCTGAGCCTCTCAGATTCATGCTTAGGCCACATCATGAAGAGAAATTTGTCTTCAATTCCTCTCCTTTCTATTTCCTCCTCTGTCTTTCTATTTCTTTCCTCCAAGAGAAGTTCCAGTCCTCCCCCATCCCACTGTGACCCATTCTCCATTTAAGCTTTCCACAGAACTTAACACTTATTCTGATTATTGATTGAATGAACACTTCTTAGGTACCTGCTTGTACAAAACAATTCCCCTGTATTCCTTTCACCATACACTACAACACGATTGGAACTTATGTTTAAAAAATAAACATTTTTGCCTTTGGTTTTTATCAGTTTTCAGTCATAACTTAAGATGGGAATGAGAGTATCATGGCACAGCCAGTGGAAGAGATGGTTGCTGAATATATTTCTTTTCATGTACCTTGAGTCCAATCAATCAACAAGCATTTATTAAGTACTGGCTTTGAGTTTTAAAATTCTGAATACACAAACACTAAATTGCAATGGTCTAGGCCCTTAAGAAATTTACATTCTATTGAGAGAAAATACAGATGGATGGATGGATGGGTGGGTGGAATTTAAGTACCTTGAGATGAGGGTAATGCTACCAGCTGTGGGGATCAGAAAAGGCTTTATGTAGAATTTGATGTTTGAGTTGAATCTTAATTTGATCCTAGGGATTCTAAGAGGTAGAGGTGAAGAGGGAGGGCATCCAGACATGGGGAACAGCTGGTGCAAAGGCACAACTATATAAATGGAGTGCCTTGTGTGAAAAACAGTTTTATAAAACCCAGTTAAACTAGACTAGAGAGAATGTGAAAGGGAATGGCATATGACAGGATTAGAAAGAAAGTTTGAGTTAAGTTATAAAGGACTTTTAATGCCAAACCAAGTTTATATTTGGTCCTAGAAGCAATAGTGAGTCACTGGAATTCATTAGGTATATGAGTGTCATGGTCCTTTTGGCAGCCATGTGGAGAATGGTGTATAGTGGGGAGAGAATTGAAGCAGAGAGAGCAATTAGGAGGCTACCATCATAGCCCAGGGAAGAAATGAGGAAGTCACTTACTTGCCTGCTATATAAAGTCAAGCTTGAAACTTTTTTCCCCCTTGTAGTTCTTGATGCTATGTCCTTATACCAGCCATGCTAAAGAAACAGAATTTGGATGTGACAATAAAAATTCATTTTCCCCTAAATCTTATGTCTGTATCTGAACTATGGTAGGAGATAAGGGATATGATGGGGGCCTAGCAGCAAAAGACCATGGAGCAAAAAGATAGTTATATTGTCCGATGGTTTGAGGCAAATGAATGCTCAAATTTAAAATGGGTAAATTTTTGGAGGAAGATTTGGGAGCCGGTTATCTTTTTAAAAGTTCTGCTGTATACCCAGGAATATAACAATGTTTCTTTCATTGGAAATGGAGCTGTGAGCCACCAAGATAATCAAATCCTTTCAGTCTATAATAATGATTCTGCCCGATTTCATCGACAATGTTTCTGTAGCCCCATGAGGTCTGAGGTCCCTGCAGAATTCTTGGAGTCTATAAATCTAGATCCTGACCTATCTACACTAAACTATGAGGCAGATTGTGGAAGGAGATGACCTTCTGGCATTATTTCTCCTGGGACAGGAGAGAGGGACCACAAAGAGTACTAAGGTAACTCTACAACCTCCAAACTGGCATCCGATACTGATAAACTGGAGACATTGGCAAGGCTCCACTGTTTAGCTTTCAACAGTGTTAAAGTCTTGCTGCTACCACAGGGAAAACTAATAACATAACAAATGAAACTATTGTTCAGTTTCATTAAAAAGAAATCTGATAAGATGGGCAGAATTGAATTAGCCATTCTCAATAGAGTTCCTGTTGTTGGAGCAAACGGAATTTCTCTCTAATAGAATAAGGCCAGGATCATTTTGGCTGGTCCAAGGCACTGCTCGCGATGGGCTGGGTTTCCAGCCGTTGGCTCAGGGCTCCCTCACACTAATGTTAGTATTAGCAGGTCAGCATGACCAATTGGCATCACTTGGGCTCCTCTGCCAGATTTGGCAACTGTGCTGGACAGATCAACGTGATGAATGGGGGGGATGTTAGTCACCCTTGGCAGAAAAGAGCCATCCTCCCCCTCAAAGGAAGCCAGATTTAAGGTCCAGGTGCATGTGAGAAAGAAATGTTCTGTGAGCCTGAGAAATGGACTGCAGACAGGGGCTGCCCTGAAGTGGGAACCTGTAATAGGCAATCACAGTTAGGGAGGAAGATGACAGACAGCAGTTCCTCATCACAGCAGGTCTGGTTGTTTAGGCTTGCCAATTGAAGCCAGTGTCAGCAATGTTTCTACTGGCATTTGAAAACCCCAGCTTAGAAACCAAGTTTCCAAGGATGCAGGTATGGATGCTGCTACCTGGTTAGGCAGTGTAGCACCATAAGGAAATATATCTGCCTTAGAAGAGACCAGCGTTTGGTTTTTCAGGAAGATCTATACACTGCCTGCCTGATGAGTCCAGTTGAGGTCATGGCAAGGTTAGTAAAATGATAAGGTGGCTCACCTTTGGAAGGGTTTTGAATACAGAATCATCACTATGTCTGGATATAATTTAAAATCTAGTGTTAGCGGTCAAATCTCATAATCTAGGACAGGTATTTTTTTTTAAATTAAAGCCTTTTATTTTTCAAAATATATGCATGGACAGTTCTTCAACATTAGCCCTTGCAAAACCTTGTGTTCCAATTTCTCCCCTTTCCCCTACACCCTTTCCTAGATGGCAACTAGTCCAATATTTGTTAAACATGGTAGAAATATGTTAAATCCAATATATGCATACATATTTATATGATTATCTTGCCACACAAGAAAAATCAAATCAAACCAGTTAAAAAAGAGAGAGAGAGAGAAGCAAAATAAAATGTAAGCAAACAACAACAAAAAGAATAAGAATGCTATGTTGTGAACCACATTCAGTTCCCACAGTCCTCTCTCTGGGTATAGATGTCTCTCTTCATCACTGAACAATTGGAACTAGTTTGAATCATTTCATTGTTGAAGAGAGCCACGTCCATCAGAATTGATTATTGTATAATCTAGTTGTTGCTGTGCATAATGATCTTTTGGTTCTGCTCATTTCACTTAGCATCAGTTCATGTAGGTCTTTCCAGGCTTCTCTGAAATCATCCTGATGATCGTTTCTTACAGAACAATACTATTCCATAACATTCATATACCATACTTATTCAGCCATTCTCCAATTGATGGACATTCATCAGGTTCCAGTTTCTAGCCACTATGAAAAGGACTGCCACAAATATTTTTGCACATATGGGTCCTTTTCCCTTTTTTAGTATCTCTTTGGGATGTAAGTCCAGGAGTAACACTGCTGGGTCAAAGGTATGCACAGTTTGATAACTTTTTGAGCATAATTCCAAATTGCTCTCCAGAATGGTTGGATTCATTCATAGTTCCACCAACAATGTATCAGTGTCCCAATTTTCTCACACCCCCTCCAATATTTGTCATTATCTTTTCCTGTTATCTTAACCAATCTGAGAGGTGTGTGAGTGGTATCTCAGAGTTGTAGGACAGGTATTTCTTTCTCACATGCACCTGGAATTGAACTCTGGCTTCCTTTGAGGGGGAGGATGGCTCTTTTCTGCCAAGGGTGACTAACATCCCCCCCATTCATCACGTTGATCTGTCCAGCACAGTTGCCAAATCTGGCAGAGGAGCCCAAGTGATGCCAATTGGTCATGCTGACCTGCTAATACTAACATTAGTGTGAGGGAGCCCTGACTCTTTTGGGTCACAGAATGTCCAGTGAGGTCTAAGGACTTCCTTTCAGAATAATATTTTTAAATAATTAAAGAAAATGCTAACTTTCAGTTAGAGATTATTAAAAATAAAGATAACATCTTTCCTGATCTAAGTTCATGGATCCCTTAAAGTTTATCCTTTAATCTTTTGAGGGACTATAAATAATATGGCCCAGATTAGGAATTCTAACTTTAGTATGTGTTCATTCATCATCATCATCATCATCATCATCATCATCATCATCACCACCACCACCACTGACATTCACACAATACTTTCTGTTTGCAAAATGCACTATGCATTCACATTGAAGGCTTTTTTTCTTCAGATCGTGCAATTGTCTGAAATATTTTGATCATTTTTTCCCAGGACTTGGACTACCAAACTTCTGTTTTGAGCATTCTTATCCCTATGGGCTGGACTTTGGCCTCTAGAGTATAAACTCATTTGGTTGACTTTGCTTTTGGCCAGATGCAGCTTTGTTCTCACATTGTCTCTTTATTGTTTTAATGTGGTTTGCATTATTCCCAGCATGTGGAAGCCCAATATCCTGGCAGCAATTGCTGTGGTTTGGGTTCATTCCTCCCTCTGAAGGGAGCTCAGTGAAATTTATGTTTTTAATTTTTGTAATTAGGTCCTTAGCAGCCAAGAGGGTAAATGCTCCATAGATTCCACCCCTACCCCTTCCTAGTAATTACTACTGAGGTTTTGAAGCAACTTAAAGAAAATCAGGCAGGGTGGATTGGTATGCAAGTATCAGGTCATCTCTTCCTGTGTTTATTAATAGAAGACCTGCTCAGATTTTGAATTCCACGCTGTTGAGTTAACAGAGAATAAAGTTTCCCCAAGACAACACTGATACTGTGTTTATGGGATAGCAAAGTGGTCAGACAATTCAGCCAGATGTGTGATCAAACAGGTTGTTTGGCTCTGGGTAAAGGCATCCTGATGACTGACCTCCTTCCTGTTAACCATCTAGAGCACAATTATAATTTCAGAGCTGAAGAGATCTAAATGTAAATGGCTTCTACAAACTAACTTGGCACAACTCGAGATACAAGGAAAGATGAGTAGATGTTAGAAACATGGGGTTCTTTTCAATTTGCATATATGGGTTGTCTCTGCCATGAATCCATAGACCAAGAAATGCACACTTTTCAAGACTTGAGAGATTCGTCCAGATCTACTAAATAATATCTCTTGAAAAAATGAGATTTTTTTGGTGTTTAGGGTTGTAATGTTTTTGCTAACCCTCATCTACAAATATAAGGGAAGTCTAAAGGTTATTACTGTGGACTTGAAAAAAATTTTGAGTAAATGGTTTCCAGAAATAAAACTTTGGGAAACTTACTCTGTTTTTCTATATATCTGTACTTTCTTTGTCTCTCCTTTCTTCCTCTATTTTATCCTTCCTCATCTCTCTCTTTCCATTTCTTATTCTTCCTCTTCATTTTCTTTCTGTGTTTCTTTTCTCTTTCTCTCTTCTCTTTTTCTATATTTCCTCATCTTTACCTATCTCTCCTTCCCTCTCTTTTTCTCTGTCTCCCTTTCATTTTCCTCCCTCCCTCTCTCCTTCCCTCTCTTTCTGTCTGTTTCTGTGTCTCTTTCTATTCCCTTTTCACATGTATTAGTATCTTTTATTCTAGAATCTGCCTTTCAAAGTTGCTGGAAATAATCACCACCCTCTTCTCAGATTGTGAATTCAAAAGCAGATATAAACTGCTCTCTCAGCTCACTTCCAAATCTAAGCAAATCCAGCCAGCCTTAGATATTGCTTTGTATGCTGCAAGACTCAACATCTCTTTGAAGAGAAATAAACACAAAACCCTCCAAGTGGTGCATTACTGCTAAAACATTACTGAGCTAGCAAAATTCATAGCTAATATCCCAAAGTAGCCTTCGGCACATGTCATTTTCAGCAATTTGTAGTCCTGGTGACTATTTCCTTCCCTGTGCCATCTGTAATATATGCCTACACTCTCCTCTTCAACAAGGGATTTTTTTTTTTAGGAAGGTTGATATGAGGAGTTGGAAGGCAGTTACCATAGTGGGTAATCACTAAAGAGAAAATATGCATTTCCATCCCAGAATGCATAGTCTTGAAGTTATATATGACAGATATGGGAAGTTATGTTAACAAAGAAATAAAACTTGCTAGCTACTACATTCAGAAATGGCTGACTAAAAAGTGTTGTATATCTCACATTCTTCTTGTCAATTAAAGTATTTTAAATTCACAATATCTTCCCAGAAGCAAGATGGGATTCTAAAATGGCTGAGCCACCCAAGTAGGATGGCAATCTAAAAAAGCCATCAGAACACAGATATCATACAAATACCAGAGCCAAGTAAAAAAAAAAAAAAAAGCTAACTGGGTAGGAAAGAAGGAAGCCAAGGGGAAAAGAAAAGCTGATTGTAAGCATAAGGCAGAATTGGGGTTAAGTTGTTTTGGTGGAGAACTAAAATAAGGGGATAAATGAAAACAGGGGAACTGAGGCTCAGCAAATTCTACATCCTAGGTATAGTATTTGCAGAATACAATGATGAACTCTTCTCAATGGATACACATTGTAAGGACTTTGACAGTTTTTCTCTTTGATTTATTATCTTAGATTGCATAGGCTTTTCTATAGATATTACTGGTTCCAAAAACAAAACAGAAAACAAATTGTGACCAAACATAAAAATGAATCATTTGTTTATTTCAGAGATGGATGTTTTGAAGTTCCTGAAAACAGAAACATCTGTGTTTAAATCCTGCCTTAGATACAAGTTGTGTGAACCTGGGCATATAACTTGATCTCTTGAAGCCTGTTTCCTTACTTGTATAGTGAAGGGGATGCTATTCCTTGATTTGTCAGAACTTTTTAGCTTTAAATCTATGCTCCTATATACAGAGGGTGAAAGGAACCCCAAAACACAGGAAGGTGATAGGCATTACGAAAAAGCAAGCTGATTACTAGGACTAGGAATAGGAAAAGGAATAGGAATAGGAATAGGAACAAGAATAAGAAGAGGAAGAGGAATAGAAAGAGGAATAGGAACAGGAATAGGAATGATTGAATAAAATAGAGAATCAAGGAGCCAGGAAATATCCCTGGCAGCAGTCCCTCAAACTTCTGACTGAGTAGATGAAAAAGAAAATAGAGTTATCCAGATGGGAAGAATAGCAAGAGCTACTCTTTGGATAATATGTTAGCATTGTTAGCCTAGGGAAAGAGAACACTGAATGAAATTCATAGCTATAAGTAATGATGATCATGATGTCAGTGTCCTAAGAAAACATGAACACTTTTAAAGAAGATTTAATCAAATTTAACTAAAATGAGGGCTACATTTTCTCACAAACAAATGACTTAGCTATCAGGCCCAGGAAGTAAGTTGGACATAGATTATAGAATCATAGATTTAGGAAAGGACCTTAAAGCTAACTAAGTTCAAAGTCCTTATTTTACAGATAAGGAAGAACAGGAACAAAGAGGTAAACCTGATTTGCTAAGGATTGCATAGCGAGTCAGTGTCTGAACTGGAATATGAAAGTACATCTTCCTGACTCAAGTCTGGTGCCCTAAACGCTTATTATATAGGAGGAGTTTCTCAGTTTGGCTTCTCTTCACTATTATTGTTTCAGATGGACTCCCCTAGATAACTCAAAGTTCCAGAGTTAATTTTGTTGTTTTTTTTTTTTTTAATTTAAATTTTTATGCTATAGAGTAGGACCTATCCATTGGGAATTTGCCCATTGTGTTCATATCCATATCTTAAATGAATCCTTAGCTTCCCCCCTGCTTTCCTGCCTCTGAAACACACTTAACTTTACAGATTTTTCTCTGAGCTGGAAAGTTCCAGAGATTAGTTTTTGGATTTACTAAAATATTCAGCTCAGAGAATCCCTTTGAACTAGTCGCTGCATGCACCAGCCCAGAAGTTCCAAGCCTTTCTTTGACAAACCACTGCTTTTTTATTCCCTGAGCTCCTACTTTCTGACAAGCAAACACATCTTAACGTGTAAAAAGTGGGCATATACAGTTCACACAAGGTCTTATCTTTAAGGGAAAGTCATGGAGAAGCACAAATTGAATGACCACATTTCTGTCTCCTATACTAAGTTCTCATACTAATTAATACTGTCTTTCTAGCATTCCATGAGCTCCTGGATTTTCTCTTTCCTCTTGGCCTCTCTTGACTACTAAACCTCCTTTGACTTGGCTCTGCTGTCAAAGATGATTTTTCTGTTCAGTGGCTTCTTCCATTTGTCATGTTCAGTGATCCCTGGTCTTACCTTGGTGATATGTTCTCCAATTCTGCATCTAATCCAAGATCTAGTATTCTGTTTCTCTCTCCTGTGCCAAAAGTAGTTGTTAATTCATTGAGCATAGCTATCCATTCCTGGATCTGATGACTCTAGTTAGACATTAGATTTTTCACCTCCCAGTGTAGGAAGGGACCTAAATGAAGAGTGTTCAAATCAATTTTATTGCCTACCAAGATCCTATTATGATATCAGATATTATTCTAGGTACTGAGAAAACAAAAATAGGAATGAAACCATACTGAACATGGACTCAGGAAGAACCAAATTCAAATCCAGCCTCAGAGAGTTATTGCTCTGTAACCCTGGGCAAATCACTGAAAGTATATTTACCTAAATCCTCTGAAGAAGGAAATGGAAACTCTAGTATTTTTGTCAAGAAAACCCATGGTTTCTCATGCAAAAATCTACTTTAAACAATTAACAGCTTAGGCAAAGTTGCCATATATAAAATAAACCCACATAAATCATCAGCATTTTTATTTGTTACTGATAAAGCCCATCTCCAAGAGATAGAAAAGAAATTCCACTTAAAATTACTGTAGACAAAATAAAATACTTGGGCGTCCTGCCAAGACAAATCTAAGAACTATATAAACACAATTATAAAACACTTCTCACACAAATAAAGTCAGATCTAAATAATTGGAAAAATATGAATTGCTCATGGGTATGCTGAGCTAATATAATAAAATGGATAATTCTGCGTAAATTGATCTACTTTTTCAGTGCTGTATCAATCAAACTGCCAAAAACTATTTTATAGAACTAGAAAAAATAACAGCAAAATTCATCTGGAAGAACAAAAGATCAAGAATATCAAGAGAATTAATGAAAAAAATACAAAGGATGGTGGCTTAGCAGTACCAAATCTAAAACTATATTAAAAAATAGCATTCATCAAAACCATTTGGGCATTGGCTAAGAAATAGAATGGTGGATCAGTGGAATAGATTAATTACACATGACCCAATAATCAAGGCCTAGAATAATATAGTATTTGTTAAAACCCCAAACTCCAGCTTCTAGAATAAGAACTCACTATTTAACAAAAATTGCTGGGAAATCTAGAAAATAATGTGTCAGAAACTTGGCATAGATCTACATCTCACATTCTATACCAAAATATGGTCAAAATGGGTACATGATATGGGCATAAAGGATGATACAATAAATAAATTAGGAGAATTTACTTATCAGATCTTTGGAGAAGAGAGTAATTTATAACCAAAGAAGAACTAGAGAACATTAGGAAAGGCAAAATGGACAGCTTTGATTACATTAAATTAAAACTTTTTTGCATAAACAAAACCAACAGAAATGAGATTAAAAGGGAAGTACAAAGCTGGGAAAAAATCTTTACAACCAGTGTTTCTGATAAAGGTTTCATTTCTAAAATATATAAAAAAGTCAAATTTACAAGCATACAAAAGTCATTTCCCAATTGATAAAGGTCAATGGATATGAACAGACAATTTTCAGATGATGAAATTAAAGCCGTCTCTAGTTATATGAAAAAATGTTCTAAATCACTATTAATTAGAGAAATGCAAATTAAAACAGCTCTAAGGTACGCCCTCATGCTTCTCAGATTGGCTAAGATAACAGGAAAAGATAATGATAAATGTAGGAGGTAATATAGAAAAACCAGGACACAAATGCTTTGTTGGCTGAAATAATCCAACCATTTTGGAGAGCCATTTGGAATTATGCCCAGAGAATCATAAATCTGTGCATATTCTTTGACCAGCAATACCATTATTGGGTCTGTATCCCAAGGAAATCTTAAAGGAGGGAAAAGGACCCACATCATCAAAAAATATTTGTGGCAGCTCTTTTTGTGGTAGCAAAAAATTGGGAAATGAGTGGATGCCCATCAATTGAAGAATGGCTAAACAAGTTGTGGTATATGAAAGTAATTGAATATTATTGTTCTAGAAAATGATGAACAAACTGATTTTAGAAGGACCTGGAAAGATTTATATGAACTGAGGATGAGCATATCAAGCAGAACCAGGAATACAGTGTACACAATAACAGCAAGAATATGCGATGATCAATTAGGAAAGATTTGTTCTTCTCAGCCATTCAGTGACCCAAAGCAATCCCAATAGACTTTGCACAGAAAATGCCATTTGCATCCAGAAAAAGAATTAAGGAGACTGAATGTAAATCAACACCTGCTATGTTCACTTATTTATTCTTTTTTTTTTTTTTAATCTCTCCTTTGGTTTCTCCCTTTTGCTCCAATTTTTCTCTCCCAACCTGATTCATAAAGTAATGTGTATAAAATTAAAAAAAAATTGCAAGGAAAAAAAAATCACATACACATACTAAAACAAAAAAAGGAAATCCATGGTGTCCACAGATCATAAAAGTCAATTATGACTGAATGACTGAACAACAACCACAAGAATAAAAACAAGTTTAAAAATTCCCCAGAAACCGAACTCTTGTATTCTTGAGTTCTTTCTAACACTGACTTAGATTAATCTTTTCATTATTTTAAAGTAAATCAAATTTCTGGGCCTCATATAAGTAGGAATGTTTTCATTGTATTCTTTCAGATTCTCACATACCAATAAATAACCATAACAAATGTAGCATTGGAATGTCAAGTGATATAATTCTATTCAAATAAGCATATTTACAAATATGTCACCAGAAATTGGAATTTAAACCCATTGAAACAAAGGCTTAGGAAGATGAAAAAAAAATGACCCTCTGCTGTCTGCTGAATAAAGTAATAGAATGAGAAAATAAGCCACTTGTTTGGCTAATCATCTTTCTGATATGATCTCACTCTCATTGATTTCTAATCTCATCATTTCTCTTAGACTACTTTTTGTTGAGAAGCAAAGCCAAGATGGTGAAGTAAAGGCAGGGACTTATCTGAGCTCTCCCCCAAAACCCTCCAATAAATAATGACTCTAAACAAATTTTATATCACAAAATATGGAATGGAACAATTTTTTCAGCCAGAGAAAACTTAGATTAGCAGGAAAGGTCATTGCATGAGATCACCACAGCCCTGGCTTCAGCCAACCAGGAGCCAGCTTTGGGGTCTCTGAATCAGTGACAGCAGCAGGAGTTTTTGGACCTCTTTCCCCAAAGTTGCCAAGGATAACTTGGAAGGTTGTCAGGAAAAGTTCGTTGCACTAGGGTGTAAAGGGAGCCCCAGCAAACTAGGAGCAGGCTTTGGGAGCAACTGAAGTAGCAGCAGCAGCAGTGGCTTCCAGAGGTCTCAGTATTCCAGTAAGGGGGTCAAACAGCAAGTTGGAAGATTAGAGGGATCTCTTTGCTAGCACCCAGACAGGATTTTATTGCTTTGCCCTTACTCAGATCTGGGTTGCAGTACTGGCTCACAGTATAGGTCCCTAGAAGTATCTTTGAAAACAGCTGCGCAAAATTCTTGAAGCTTGGGACACCCTCCATCCTGGAAACAGAACCCGACTTTAACAAAAAATTAATAGATAAGTAATAGGCTGGGGAAATGAGCAATACAGGAAAAGATTCTTCCTATAGAAAGTTACTTTGGTGGCAAGGAAGAGCAAAATACACACTCAGAAGAATATAACTAAATCAAAGTTCCTACATTCAAAATCTCCAAGAAAAACAAGAATTACTCTCAAGCCATGGCAGAGCTCAAAAGCGATTTTGAAAACCATGTGGGAGGTAGAAGAAAAAATGAGAAGAGAAGTGAGAGTAATGTAAAAGGAACTACAAAAAGCTAATGAGAAAAAGCATGTCTTAAAAAGTTAAATTGGTCAAATGGGAAAGGAGTGCAAAAGCTCACTGAGGAAAATAATTCTTTAAAAATTAGAATTGAGCAAATGGAAGCTAATGACTTATGAGAAATTAGGAAACAATAAAACAAAACAAAAAGAAAAAAAATAGAATACAATATGAAATATTTCACTAGACTACTAATTTGTTATCTCTTACTACTTTTGCTTCTTTTTTGCCAATCATATTTTGATAAATTGTTCTTATTCCTGGAACCAGAAAACTTGGAGATGAAAGCCCAGAACATGGAGGAGGAACTTACTAAAACACTCGTGTTCCAAATTCTACTTCCAACCATTGGTCAAATATGCTGTAAATCCTCCATCTGTTTAATTCATCCAAGAGTACTTGCCAGACCAATCAACTGCTTGATATGTTGACTCCCTATGTTGGATTTTCTAGTCTCAACAGATTAGGTTAGGTTCAAGTGGTATGCCCATCCTACCTCTTTGTAAACTTCCTTTCCAATCATTTCTCCTCCTCAGTCCCTCTCCAACTCAGTTTATTCTTTGCCTAATCTATTCTGCCTGTATTCTTTGGAACTTTCCTCTATTGGCAATAAACTCCCTTCTGTCTTAATTTGAAACAACTTTCCTCCTTCTATCCCATTTTCACAGATACTTGGTCCTTCCTTAATGTCATCAAATCTCAGTACAGTATCCACAACATAATAGACATTTAATCATTATTTAATAAATAATAATTTGTGTCTAATGTTGGCCATCTTTAGGGTGGGGAGGAATTTATATAATAACTTTGCATATTTAGAAGAAATAGCAAGTTTTATGTAGTAGATTTGCAGTTTCGTGTACAATTGTCTTTTTTTTATTATACTATGTTGTGAAAATGCTTGTTTTATTCAATAAATTAAAAATAAAATAAAACTTTAAAAGTTGATCATTGGTTCTCTGAGAGGGGGAATAAAAGAAATCCACATGTGACCAACTTTCAATTTTAATATGTATCATTAATATTTTCCCATCATTTCCTTACATCTAGAAATTCTACAAAACAATAAATCAAGTCCTAATTTGTATTACCTGCTAATATTTGAAGTACTTTTTTGGGAAATAATAAATTTATAAATTCACACTGAAAATGTTGTGTGTTTTTTGAAATTCTTTTTATCAATGTTAATACCTTCTTTCCATCCTTATTGATTTCTAGATTATTGTTCCAACTCTTCCAAACACTTCATTACGCAAATCACATTACATTTTTATCGCCAATAGAGAATCATAGATTTATAGCTGGAAAGGATCTTAAACGTTCTTCAATCCTGAGAGAACTTTGGCAAGAAGAGGTTGTCAGAGTGGGAACATCCACTAAGTCTTTAATATTCATGTTGACAGTCTCTAATACTACCTGACCACATAATTTCTCAACTTCTTTAACTCTAATTACTTTCCCCTCCCAACTTTTCATCTTCTCTCTTCATCATTGCTCCTGCACATAAGTCAATCCTTTTCCCTTACTCTCTCTGAATTGTACTGCCTCTAAGGTCTGAAACTCTAATACGCTATTTCCCCCAATTTTTTTATTTTCTGCTTCTTCCATATCTTCATTTGTATTAAACCTACATCTCCCCTTTATACAAATTTTCACTTTATTCTATATCACTTCTCTCAACCATCCCCTCTAACTCCTGATTCATTTGCTTTCATACTTAGTTTCAACTTGATAATTTACTACTTTACTTTTTCAAAAAACTAGAATCCCTTGTTTTCCTGATCTTTACTTGTATCTTACCTGTGAGTCCCCATTCCTGGGTAATCTCCACCAATTTCTCCACCCTTGCTCCACAGCTGCTAAAACATCACTGGAAAAAAAATCATATAACTGAGCTGATTACAACCACTAACAAATTCATAGCACACACCCTCAGCTGGACCTTTTCTGTTGTTTCACAACCTTTCTACTCTACTCTTGTAACAAGCATGGCCAAGGTCAGGAAGGGAATACATTTCCCAGGATGCCTGGACCTAAAGCAGGAAAACTCATTGGGCGAATGATAATTTCATCTCCATTAGTCTGTGTGCCCACATTGCATCAGGATAGATAGGTCACCCAACACTCCATATCTCCCAGAAGTATGCTGATAAATGTTAAATACTGTCATCTACATTCAGAGAAAAAATGAAAAAATAGAAGAATGTATAGAATACTACACACACACATACATACACACACTATGTCTAAGGTTAACCATCTCAAGGGTGAGGGAGGAGAATTTTTTTTTTAAATTAAACCTTTTTATTTTTATAACACATACATAGATAATTTTCAACATTTACCCCCGCAAAATCTTGTGTTCCAAATATTTTCTCCCTTTATTCTCCCCACCTCCTCCCCTAAATGGCAAGTAATCCAATACATGTTACATGTGTGATTCTTCTATGTGTATTTGCACAATTATCATGCTGCACAAGACAAATTTGATTAAAAAGGGGAAAAAATGAGAAAGAAAACAAAATGCCAACAAACAACAACAAAAAGAGTGAAAATACTGTGTTGTGACTCACACTCAGTCCCCACAGTCCTCTCCCTGGTTACAGATGGCTCTCTTCATTACAAGATCATTGGAACTGGTTTGGATCATCTCACTGTTGAAAAGAGCCATGTCCATGCAAATTGATCATTATATAATCTTGTTATTGCTGTGCAAAATGTTCTCCTGGTTTTACTCACTTTACTTAGCATCAGTTCATGAAAGTTTCTCCAGGCCTTTCTGAAATCATCCTGCTGATCATTTCTTATAAAAGAATAATGCTCTATAACATTCAAATACTATAAGTTATTTAGTCATTCTTTAACTGTTGGGCATCCACTCAGTTTCCAGTTTCTTGCCACTACAAAAAAGGCTGCCACAAACAGTTTTGTACATGTAGGTAGGTCCCTTTCCTTCCTTTAAGATATCTTTGGGATAAAATCCTAGTAGAGACACTGCTGGATCAAAGGTATGTGTATTTTGATAGTCCTTTGGCATAGTTCCAAATTGCTCTGCAAAAGGATTGGATCAGTTCACAATTCCACTAGTACATATTAATGTCCCAGTTTTCCCACATCCCCTCCAATATTCATCATTATTTTTTCCTGTCATCTTATCCAATCTGAGAGGGGTGTAGTAGTACTTCAGAGTTGTCTTAATTTGCATTTCTCAGATCAATATTGATTTAGAGCATTTTTTCATATGATTAGAAATGATTTCAATTTCTTCATCTGAAAATTGTTCATTTCCTTTGACCATTTATCAATTGGACAATGACTTGAGAGAAATTTTTTTTAAATTACATGATAACTTTGTATATTTGTATGGAATAGTAAGTTTTATACAGTAGATTTGCAGTTTCATGTGCAATTGTCTTTTTTATTATACTATGTTATGGAAATATTTGTTTTATTCCATAAATTAAAAATAAAATAAAAATTTTACATTTGTTACTGGTTCTCTGGGGAAAAATAAAAGAAATCTATGTGTGACCAAGTTTCAAGTTCAATCTGTATCATTAATATTTTTTCTATCACTTCCTTAAGTCTAGAAAACCAACAAAATAATAAATCAAGTCCTAATTTGTAGTATATGCTAATATTTGAAGTAATACATGTTCACACTGAAAAATTAAACAATGCCTTTTGTGCTAGTATAAGCTGGATCCAAAAAAATCTCTGTTTCCATCTCATCCTAACCTCATGCCCTTGTTTTCCTTCAAGATGCAGCTCAATATCAACCTTTCTTGATTACAAATCCTATCTTCCCTCCCATAATAGTATCTTCCCTTTCAAACTACTTATTACTTATGTTTTGTTTGTATCTTCATATTTTAATATTCATACTATGGATATAGATTTTTAGGTCTTTTTTCCTGAAAAAATATGCATTATATAAATATGCATATGTACATGTGTATATTGTAATTTCTTCTATTAATATGCAAGTTCCTTGTGAGTAAAGATTAATTTATTCTTTGTATTTGTCCTTCAGATCCAGCAAAGGACCTGGCACATAGTAGGCATGCTCCTATGCTTGCTGATAGATATTCATTAATCGATTGATGTCAGTTGCCATTTTGACCATATTAGTACTTGTAGCAATTTAAGCTACTTCTTATCTCAGGTTTGATTAGAGACTTCAGAGAGTCCTCGCACAGCAATTCTCAAAGATAAATGAGAGTGAAGAACAATGAAAATAATTATTTCAGAGATACCTGAGAAGACTTGCTTGGATTGATGTAGAATGACATGAACAGAGCTAGAAGAAGAATTCATATAATAAAAAAGCATTAGAAAGAGCAGTTTTGAAAGATTTAAGAACCCTGATCAAAGCAATAACCAACCATTATTCCAGAACCCTGATGATGAAACATGATACTCACTTCCTGACAGAGAAAAGATGGATTCAAAATGTAGACTGAGACAGACAATTTTGGGTATCTCCAGTGTGGGAATATGTTTTGTATGACTGTATATTTGTTGCAAGGGTTTTGTTTTTCTTTTCATCATTCTCAGTTAGATAAGAGGAGTAAGAAAAAGAGAAAATAAATGGGGTGGGGGTAAAAGAGATGGAATACATGAGATTGAAGATTGATAATTTATTTTAGTACAAATAGATAATTACTATTTCTGCTTTCATGTCTAATTCTTTTTTAAAAATAACTTTTTATTGACAGAACCCATGCCAGGATGATTTTTTACAACATTATCCCTTGCACTCACTTCTGTTCCGATTTTTCCCCTCCCTCTCTCCACCCTCTCCCCAGATGGCAAGCAGTCCTATACATGTAAAATAGATTACAGTATATCCTAGATACAATATATGTGTGCAGAACCGAACAGTTCTCTTGTTGCACAGGGAGTTTCATGTCTAATTCAACATAACTTTTTTAAATCAGAGAAACCTTTACTGGATAGAATTCAAGACCCTATGATCAGATAGACAAACACAGTAACCAGATTGCTGATATTCTGGAGGAATTGATAATGATCATACATGGTAGCATATGTCTGGTAATCTGATAGAAGGGAAGCTAAAGCTGGTGAATTGCTTAAGCTGGGTAATTCTGTGCTACTGGAGAGCCAATTGGTTGTCTGCAAAGTGTGGTATCCGATTGATAAGCTACCAGAATGCCTAAGAAGAAGTAGACCTACCCAGGTGAGAAACAGAGCAAGTCAAAGCTTCCATGACAATTGGAACACTCCCGATCCCCATGGGATAAGTGGAACTGCTGCTTTTTAGCTTGGGTGAGATTGGGAGATCCATTCTTGGAAGAAAAAAAGAATCAATAATTGTATGAAAGATTCTTCACTGTGCAAAGCAGGCAGAGTCAGCCAAATGAGAAGCTCAAGGAAATATAAGTGAATGTCATCTCCTACCTTTGGGAAACAGGAGCCAAAAACTGAGCTGCCAGTAAGAGTGTTAGAAATGAGACAGTTTTGCAAGTCTTAGGTGGCTTTAACGACTAAAGGTTAAACTCTGCATTCTAGTAAAAGCAATTCACTTTTTATAAGTAAAAAAAAAAGGTGGGGAGAAGAAAAAAAAAAACATTTTGCCTTGGTAATATGTAGCACTTTGAGAATGCCCCTATTTTTGCTGGGAAGAAGCCTGGGAAATTGAATTCTGAGTGTTGAGGACACAGTTCAAAAGTTTCAAAACCTGGCATACCCGCTTTGCTGGAGAAGAATAATGAGGTCGAATAGCCACAACTGCTGGAGTAGTCTCACTCTATTGGATTGCATCAGCTTTAGACAACTGGATTTGAACTGTGACTTGTGAAACACAATGTCGTAAATAGCATGGCGGGGTGAACTTTTCAGTCTCTCCATTCTTGACACATTTCCATAGAAGCCCTTTAAGCTGACGAGCTCAACTCAAGCTTCTTTCTTTTCCAATAAGAATGCATTTTAATAATTGTACAGGCCGCTGGGATTGCCCCTCTAGCTGGCAGAATTGCCTGAGCTCTAATTCCAAACTTGCTGACATGCTTTTTTTTTTTTTTTTTAACCTTCACACAATTACACTTTATCAAAATCTGATGTAATCAATTCACTGTTATTACAGCAGAAGCTGGGACTTCAAACAACCAGTGCTTTCTTTTGAATGGAGGCAGATGAAAGTAACATTCTTTGTGTCAAAAAGCAAACCAGATATGTTTTTAATTGGTAGTTTTAAAAAACGGTTAGCTTCCTTTTCCCTCTCATATTTTCATAGCCATCCTTATATTCTCTCTCCTGCAGCAAAATTCACAACAATAATTTATATAAATATTATTGTGAAAGAAAGCAACATGGTGAAGTTGAAAGAGACCCGGAGTTGGAGTCATGGAACCTGAGTTTGAATGCCAGCCAGCACTACCATGTACAATCTATGTGATTGTTTTAAATGTTGTTATTGTCGTTATTTTGAGACTGGTCTCCCTCACTAGCTTAGGCTGGAAATTCCCTAGCTAATAGTGGGCTCAAGAAGAGTTTTATGCTCCTGCTTTGTTTTTTTGACTTGGCCCTTCACCTCTCATCAGGCAGCCTGGGGGCCCTCTTTTCCTTGGGGCTCATCATGTTGGTGCTAGACTTAGTGCAAACAACCAATGAGCTTTCGTTCTACTGCAGCTCAGAACTCCTGAGGGAAAGAGGTCCACCAGGTTCAGCTTGCCCAACCCCAGGGACTATGGATCAGGATCACCACATTAGGCACAGATGGGAATGTTACGCCAGCCACTTATGCTCCTTAGACTTCAGTATGCTCATGTGTAAAATGAAGGAATAAGGCGCCAGCTTCCTTCTACCTACAGATCAATGACCCTAAGGTCCTGTAACCCAAATTTCCAGCAAAGACTGGAGTATTGTAGATAAGACTTTCCTAATGGGTGAAAAGAATATTGACCCAACACTGAGTGCCAAGGTGAAGGGTGGAGTTAGTGTAAGACCTTTAGGGAGGTAAGATATTCTTTATTCCTTTCTCAATAGAAGAATGAATATTTCAGGATCTCAAGGCCATCTCCAGTCATCCTGATCCATCACTGGCCACTGGACCCAGATGGCTCCAGAGCAGAAAGGGATACTGGTGACTTTGCCCAACTCTTTCTCGCTTAAAACCAATTCACTTGCATGTCAAGGCATTTCCTGCCTAAAGTTATGGTCTTCTTTGATAATGAAGGACAAACAATACCTACAGAAGCCAGTGAGGAGAGACAGACATAAAAACAAAACAAAAACGCCTTTGGAAATGGCAAGCAAATTGAAGTGTCAATTTCCTTCTCACATGTTCTTGATTTCTAGCTTGCCTTACTAAGGGGAAATTTCTCCTGGGGTAAGAGTGTGGTCTCTCAAATAGAGATACTATTTTGCTCCCATCTAAAGAGTTCATTCATGCTTGTGTATTTCCTGGTATGTTCTATTTTGAAAAACTTCCCAATTTCTTTTTGCCAAATACTTGGATCAATAGATTTACTTCCTATTCACTATTTATGATGGTCTTTTGTGTAATTAGCATTTGGTGGAAAGGGGACCAGTTGATAACTAT
>NC_067398.1:305480837-305503337 GCF_016432865.1 Antechinus flavipes | reverse complement strand
AGTGTCTCCCTCCTTCCCTCCCTCCCTTGCTCCCTCCCTTCTTTCTTCCCTGTCCCTCTCTCTCTCTCTTCTCCTTCCCTCTTCTTCTTCTCCTTCCCTCTTCTTCTTCTTCTTCTTCTTCTTCTTCTTCTTCTTCTTCTTTCTCTCTCTCTCTCTCTTCTTCTTCTTCTTCTTCTTCTCTTCTTCTTCTTCTTCTTCTTCCTTCTTCTTCTTCTTCTTTCTCTCTCTCTCTCTCTCTCTCTCTCTCTCTCTCTCTCTCTCTCTCTCTCTCTCTCTCTCTCTCTCTCTCTTCTTCCTTCCTTCTCTCTTTCCCTTCCTTTCCTCCCTCCTGAGGTTGTAACCCCAGCTCTGCCACCAGCTAGTTGCATGAAGCTAGTTAAATTATTTCATTTCTCTAGTCTTAAGAAACTGAATTTCATAATTAAAGAAAAAAAATCAAGACTTTTCAAAATGAACATTCTATAAAATTCTCTGTTGACTTAAGTGGAACTAATTGAAATGCTAAAAAACTAAGGAGTATGTTTGATGGGATTTTTATGATTAACTGAGATTTTACCTGTAAACTTTTAAAAACCTAATTGTTATTTTGTCCTTAGTTGGCTTGATTCCATTTTCTTTCCAGAATAGTGTATCAGGAAATATTTTAAATTGCAAATTCCTTGGAGACTAGAGCAGAGACTGTGTATCTTCTTCCCTAAAGTGAGACCCACAATAGGTGCTTGATTTGTACTTGTTGATTTTTATTTTTTTGGTTCCTGGAACTTTCTCCAGTATGTTTGTATCATCATTCTAAACCTCAGTTCTCATTTTGTAAAGCTAAAGATGAAAACAAAGAGAGTACAGGAGGTTAGCTTGGATTTTTTTTTTAAGAAAAGAGTCCCAGATCTGTTTATTTTGTTATGATTTATTTCACTCAATAAGTGATTGAAGGGGGGCAGGGAAAGATTTGCTTTGCATAGTTAGGTTCTATCTAAACAAATTTTGTTTTTGCTTTGGAAAATGGATAGTCACTATAGTCAACCTCATCTGTCAACTCTAACTTTATGAGGTTATAGAGAGCAGAAAAGTGAGACTGTATGAATTCCCATCTATACCAAATCTTTCTGAAGGTCATATATGCATATATTGAGTGATTAGGATTTAATAGGGAAGAAGCAAGCTTTTGTAAATAACATTCAACAGTGTGCCACATCATTACCTTTTCACATACACAAAATATAACATCCCATTGAATTGTTGATTATCAAAAAACATTTACTTCAGGAGAATAAAATAACTCCATACAGTACCTTTTGAAACAGGTTATCTCATATTCATTTTTCAAACTCATGCAAGATTCCTTAGAAGTAAAAAGAGCAGAAATAACTCCATTCAAGAACTTTATGATAAAAATGTCAAGCAAATAAAAAACATGAAATATGTAGATGTAATCCCTGTCCCAAAGCCGATTAGTATGGAATTCTCTCCTTATTGGTAGACATAAGAATGTTTTCCATTCTGGTAGGGGTGGGGGAGAGTTAGAAAAAACATGAGAGAGCTTCAGTTCTTAATCAGTTCCCCTTTTGGAGACTCTTCAAGCAGGAGTATTCCTTAGGGACTTTTCAAGTAAGAATATCCTCAATTTCCAGCTTTGAGAGAGAAAATTGAAGAGGCCACCCCCACTTCAGGTTAATGAAGGGAAAGACTCTGAAAATAGGGTTATGATGGAGATGGACTGTCTACTCCTCTCATGTTTTCCCAGACTCTTTTTCTTATTCACCTAAAACATTAAAAGAAATTCTTTTTGGTAATGGGATTTTACAATCTAATCTAGAAATCATTTTTCCTCCTATAAACCCCTACCATTTATATTCTTTGTACAATATAATTTCTCTCTTTCTCTCTCTGAACCTCACACACACATAAACACACATACATGTACATGTACACAAATTGATGCCAAAGCCCTTTTCAGGCTTTGCATATATATGTAAAAGAAGTATGGCCATTATTTCTAGAATTTATAGAGATTTGACTTAAATTTATAAGAATTCAAGCCATTCTCTAATTGATAAATGATCAAGGGATATGAACGATAATTTTCAGATGAAGAAATTGAAACCATTTCTAGTCACATGAAAAAGTGCTCTAAATCACTATTGATCAGAGAAATACAAATTAAGAAAACTCTGAGATTCCACTGCATACCTCTCAGATTGGCTAAGATGACAGGAAAAGATAATGACAAATGTTGGAGGGGATGTGGGAAAGCTGGGACACTAATACATTTTTGGTGGAATTGTGAATGGATTTTAACCACTCTGGAGAACAATTTGGAACTATGACCAAAGAGTTATCAAACTGTGCATATAGCAGTGTTTTTATTGGGTTTATATTCCAAAGAGATCTTAAAGGAGGGAAAGGGACTCACATGTGCAACCCCCTATATTTGTGACAGCCCATCAGTTGGAGAATGACTGAATAAGTTATAGTATATGAATGTTATAGAATATTATTGTTCTATAAGAAATGATCAGCAGGATGATTTCATAGAGGGCTGGAGAGAATTACATGAACTGATGCTAAGTGAAATGAGCAGAATCAGGAGATTATTATACATGGCAACAACAAGATTATACAGTGATCAATTCTGATGGACATGGCTCTTCAACAATAAGATGATTCAAATCAGTTCCAATGATCTTGTGATGAAGAGAGCCCAGAGAGAGGAGTGTAGGAACTGAGTGTGGTTCACAACATAGTATTTTCACTCTTTTTGCTGTTGTTTGCTTGCATTTTACTTTCTTTCTCATTTGTTTGTCCTGTTTGACTTTATTTTTCTTGTGCAGCAAGATAATTTTATAAATATTATGCATATATTGGATTTAACATATATTTCTACCATGTTTAACATATATTAGGTTACTTACCATCTAGGGGAGAGATAGGGGAAGGGGAAGGAGAATTGGAACACAAGGTTTTGCAGAAGTTAATGTTGAAAAATTATCCATGCATATGTTTTGAAAATAAAAAAGTTTTAATAAAAAAAAGGTATGGCCAGGCAGGTAGACAATGATCTCACTCCCTAAAAAGTTTTTGCCTTTCCTCTGCTTTCCAATCTCTTACTCCTTATGAATGGAAGAGATTTAAGGTTGAAAAACTAAAGACCCCAAATCCATTCATATTACGGATCATGCCATTATCCAATCATATGACTAACATTACTTATAAATCTTCTAGAGTTAGGAAAACTTATACTTATCCTAATATTTAGAGACCACATTCTGGCTTCCACATAGCTATTTGGTCTTATTTTCCATTTATACCATTTGTACATGGACCAATTTAAAGAAATAGCCTCCTTCATGTCTTTGTGCACAATATTCCTTCTCTTGCCTCAGTATCCCAGCACAAGAAACCTGGAATATCCTTTATCCTCCCCTATTCTTCATGGAATCCCTAAATTCCTTCAAAGCCTAGATTAGATTGCAATTCCTAAGACTAAGCCTTTCCTGATCTAGATCATTCTCAGATCTTTCTCAGATCTCTTTAAAATTTTCTGTATTATTTATGTGTGTACATGCTACATTAGAATATAAACTCCTCAAGAGTAGAAACCACTTTTTCTTTGTAGTTCGAGTAGCTAGTACAGTGCTTTGCACATATTAGGTAATTAATAAATATTTGCCAACTTAACTTACTTTGCACATGGATAGGCCAAATTCTTTTGAGAGATTACAAATCTCTTCTTTCAATCTTTCCAGTGTTCCAAGAGTTAATGTAATTAGCAGAATTATCTGTAGATATAAGCTTCTAGAAGACTTGCCCATCAGAGAGAATCACTCTTCTATTTGGATTCTGTACTGAAACTGCCCCATTAAAGTGGTAAATGCCTTTGGGAAGTACATCTCTCTATTTCATGACTTGCCTATTATTAATGATCAGAGAATTAAAAAAAAAACCTCTATAATTGTGTATTTCAAGGAAACTTGAATAAGTTTGATGTTAAGTGTAACTCAGAGGTAATGTAATAGAAGGATATGACATATCTTATTGGAAGAGATATATCATTTTGCCCATTTATCAATTGAGAAATGAGTCGTATTCTTAAAGATTTGACAAAAGTTTTTATATATTTGGAAAATCTTTATCTGAGAAACTTAAAAAAAATTTCCCTAATAAGTTATGGTATATGAATGTAATCAGATACTATTGTTCTATAAGAAACAATGAGCAGGCTGATTTCAGAAAAGCCTGGAAAGACTTGCATGAGCTAAGTAAAGTGAGTAGAACCCGAGAATATCGTTCACAGCAACTGCACTGCACTGTGATGATTAGCTGTGATGGATATGGCTTTTTTCAACAATGAGGTGATTCAAGGCAAATCCAATTGACTTGTGATGGAAAGAACCCACATCCAGAGAGAGAGTTATGGAGATTGAATGTGAATCAAAGCATAATATTTTCACTTTTTTGGGGGGTTGTTGTTTGTTTTTTTTTCACTTTTTGATCTGATTTTTCTTGCACAGCATGATGAACATGGAAATATGTTTAGAAACATTTCACATGTTTAACTTGTATTGCTTGTGGTTTATGAGAGGGGTATGAAGAGAAAGGGAGAAAAAATTGGAATACAAGGTTTTGCAAAAGTGAATGTTGAAAATTATCTTTGCATGTATTTGGTAAAATAAAATGTTACTAAAATGGAAAAACAATTTCCCCAGTTTTCTGTTTACCTTCTCATCTTGGTTACATTTATTTGTACAAACTTTTTTAAATTTAATGACATCAAAATTGTCCATTTTATATTTAACTTTGCTATCTACTGCTTATTCATAATTTTAAAATAAAACTAAAAAAGATAACATTTTGCTCTATTGAATCAAATGCATTTATATAATCAACAAGTAATTAACACAGCAGAACTTTTGATTCTTTATATTTTCAGTCAATTGTTTAATGGAAAAAAAAATGTGATCTGTAACAGAATCTCCCTAGTGAAAGCCTGCTTAATCCCTTCATGGAAGATGCCCTCAATATGTGTGTGGCAATGCATCTCATAAAATTTTTATCTAGCAGGGAAAGCAGGCATATAGGTTGCAAATTGTTAATAGTCTCTTTATCATCTTTTATCAATATTAATAAAATTGAGATTGTTTCTGTATCTTTGATATCTTCCCCTTCTTTTTGCTACCTTGTTACTCAATCCTTCGGTGCTCTCACAGTCATGTTGCTTCTGATTATATCTCTTGTATGTGTAAGAATCAGAATAATAGCAATAACTGGCATTTATATAGCACTTTTAGTGCTATACAAAGTGCTTAACAAATAATATTTCATTTTATCCTCACAATGACTCTATGAAGTAGATAAAATTACTATCTCCATTTGTAGATGAGGAAACTGAAGCAGACCGAGGGGTTAAGTGACTTTCCCAGGGTCACAAAATTGGTAAATACCTGAAGACAGATTTGTACTGAGGTCTTCCTGTATCTAGGTCTAGTGCTTTATCCACTGAGCCACCTGATTCTAATGCATCTGCCTTTCCTTTATTTGGCCTAGCTAATGTCGTATTTTATTTCCTCTATATGCAAATGTGGGATTGGGGTGTTAGAATCCAAATTCTTCTACTTCTACTATTCTTTTTGAAAATCTGTGTGACAAAGAAAGTAACAAATATAAACTATCTTTCTTCTGCTTGTGATCTTTCTTCCTTTTTCATTCTTAAGCCTCCTGAAGATGACTTTTAGTTATTCTCTACCCATTTTCTGGGGGAGAGGACAGCTAAGCACCACAGTATATAGGACATTGGATTTGACCTCAGGAAATACTCATCCTCATGAGTTCAAATCTAGCTTTGGACACCTGTATGTGTCCTGTATGTGTGGATACCTGCATGATCTTAGACAATTCACTTAACCCCATTTGGCTCAGTTTCCTCATCTGTAAAATGAGCTGAAGAAGAAAATGGCAAACCACTCTGGTGTCTTTGCCAAGAAAACTCCAAATGGTTACAAAAAGTCAGACACAACTGAACAATAATAGCTCAATCTTTCTAAAAAGTGGCTTTATTCTTCGTGTTAAATAGTAATAATTGATTATAATCTTCCATTGCTCTCCCTAATCAATTCATTAAGAAGAACTCACAAAGTGTGTTTTATTTGCCAGGTGTTGTGGTAGTCACTGGTACAAAGACAAAAGTAATGTATTTTTTGTCTTCAAGATTCTTATTTCTTAACAGGTTAAATAGCTTTTATAGGAAGCAGCAAGGTAACAAAGTGGATTGAGGGCAGAGACTGGAGTCAGGGAGATCTGGGTTCAAATTTTGCCTTGGACACTTAATCTCTAATATTTCAATTTCCTCATCTATAAAATGGAAATGATCATAAAACCTCACTCCCAAGGTTGTTGTGAGTACCAAATGAGATAATCATTGTGAAGCACTCAGTATAGTGACTGGCCTATTGAGTAGGTTCTAGAAATATTACCTATTCTTAGTTATCATTACTTATGTAATTAAATGTGTGTGTATGTATGTATATATATATATATTATATATATATGATATAAAATAAATATATGTATTAAATACAACAATTTCTAGAGGGACATTGTAATTTGGGGGAAGGGAAGATAAAAGGAAATGTTCTGAGTTTTTAAATATGTTATAAATGAGTTTATAGTCTAAATGGACGTTGCCTTTAATTAGCATTCTCTTTCCATTTTAAAATAAGTCAAGAGTTTCATGACTAAGGCATTTTCAGTCTTTTTATTATAACAATTGGTTTATTTCATTTAAATTTCTTAACTAAGTAAATGTAATTTGCCCTTTCTTCAGTCCAACTATTATGTTTCAAGAACTTGCTTAAACAGATCAAGATGGAGCTTTTTTATCTCAAGTTGTATCATTTTTTCTCATTTTTAATTTCTGCTAGTATTCTACTAATTTCAATTTTTGCTTTGACAAGTTAATATTCTGACTATCCCCAGATAGCTGATTCAGGAATGACCCTTACATCAGAAATAAATCATTTTCCTGTGTGTTAAAAGAGACATCTTTTATTTTTGTTGTGATATCCAATGCTCTCCAGGCCTAGTGACTTCCTGTTCTCTTAGTGATGAAAATATTCATTACGTGCCGATGTGGTCCTGTATGTATTTTATAAGTCTTTGATCTCTTTTCCTTCCTTCCTATTCCTGATCAGTATTTTCTAATATACTTCTCATCACTCTCTCCTACTTTCATGCTTGCATTGAAATCATGTAGTATCAAAATATATGTTGATTTCATGTGGAGGATATCATTGAGTATTTTTAATAGAATTTTTCTTCCTTTTTATTTTCTGCAACAGATAAATATGCATAACCTGCAATTATCTTCATGATGGTCTTTTTGCCAATACTTGTTATGAGCACTTCAATCCTAGTGGGAAATTCACCAAACTTCCCTAAGGGTTTATAACACAAAAAAGGTCAGGAATCTTTAATCTGAGCCATTCTTCCACTTAGCTACAACTTGGTTCTTTCTTGTGGTTTTATTTGTATTGTTATAGTAGCAGCCCTAAGGAGATCTTTTTTTCCCACCCCATTTCCAATGACTATAGGTTCTGAGGATGTGTGACTCATTGCTCAGGTGAGCCCCCATATTGGCTGCTGAACTATAATATAACTCTGTGGATATACTGACAAGCCAGCAACTATCCCTTCTGTTAACCCTTTCCCTTTAGCAGATGGATTATTCTCCGAACTGTCCATGCACAGCTCCTATCTCCACCCCTAATCCCTTCCTTTGCAAGTTACACCTAACTCTGTACTAAGTATATAGAAAGTATATTTACTAGAATGCTAAGTAGGGACTCCTTCAACTTGTTAATGCCTTGTTAGAAAGATATTGTAATGTGTGTTTGCTACATCCACATAGGAGCCACAAGAGGCTAAATTTGCTTGGCTGGAAAATAAATTCCCCAAATCCTAATATTCTTTCTATACCTTTCCTCCAATGAATTCAGAATAGGTTATCTTGGAAGTTAGGTAAAATGGGCCAATATTCCATGGTTCTGAATGAAATGTTCCACATAAAGTCCTAGGGGTAAGAGAGACTAGGACGGAAAAAAAAGAGAGCAGAAGAAGAAAAGAGGAGGAAGGGAGGAATAAAAGAAAACAGCTAGGTTTTCTTAAGGAACATTTTGCAGTTTTCACAAGATTTTCATAAGATCCACTGCCAGATATATTGAGTTCTATAAAACAATCACCTCTGGCTGATGGAGTAGAATATGGCACATTTTCAAGAATAAATGAGACAAAATATTCCAATTACAGACTCATCTTACTTCTCTCTGTCTTGAGCCAAATTTTTGTCTCAATCACTCAGCTAAAAATTACTCTAGTGGCAATGAACCACCACAGAGACTGTAGTAGAATGGTTTATGTTAGGAAGAATAGTTGATCTTATTTCTTGTGCAGAGTTTGCAAGTAAAGATTATGTTTTTCTTGATAGTAGGATAGTAGGACTTGGTTTAGCAATGGATGGATGTCATATTGGTGACAAAATAAAGCTACTTTTTATACCACAACTTCCTTCATATATTGTTTGCTACTGAGATAAGTTGAAAGTAACTTTATTGTTATGAAATGTTTTATATATATATATATATGAATATGTTAATGAAAATAATAAGGATAACAACAACAATGGTAAAAAATAGCTAGCATTTATAAGTCACCTTAAAGTTTGCAAAGTACTTTACATGTATTATTTCATTTGATACTCACAAGAACCCAATGAGGTGAGCTCACAAGAACCTCATTGGGGTGAATATTATAGCTCCTTGAATTTGGAGTTATTACTTCCACAACTTATAGAAAAGAAAACAGATTGAGAAATTAAGTGATTTGTCAGAGACCATGAAACTAGTAAATACCTGAAGGAAAATTTGAATTTGTGTCTTCCTAATTCCTAAATCAGCACTCTATTCACTTTACTTCTTAGTGACTTAAGGAGATAGAGACCTAAAAGTTAGGAATTCTAATTAGAATGATGATCTTGGATAAATCATACCTTTTATTTCTTACCTTCTTTGTCTTTGAACAAGAAAATACAATGATCTATCTTGTTAATTTTGTACTTAGGAATTCTATAGTTGTGAAGACCCAGGAGTTGTTATAAAATGTACCTACATGTAATTTAGTCAGCACGGTAGATAGAGTACCAAGCCAATACCTCAATTCAAATGGGATCTCAGACCTAGCTGTGCGACCCAGAACAAGTCAATTAACCCTATTTGCCTCAGTTTTCCTCATCTTCAAAATGAGTGGAGAAGGAAATGACAAACCACTCTACTGTCTTTACCAAGAATGGCAAACCACTCTATTTTTATCAAGAAAATGCCAAATGATGTCAGAGTTGGACTTGAAAAAGATCAAACAACAACATTTTAAAAAAGTAAACAATTGGTCAAGAGGGCTAAAGATCTAGAACTTCAGCTGGAGGTAAAGAGTATGTTTGAATTATGATCTTACATTTAACTTATAATCACAATTTCCTCTTCTGATCAAATGAAAAAAAATATGCACAATTAAAAGTGAAAAATTGTGTATAGGGTTCTATTACATATAGTTGAATAATCATTTGCATGTGTGCATCAAAACTATGTAGCCCTTTCCTAAGTAATTTTGAAATTAAAATATTTTCATCTCTCCTATTCTTTGTCACTGACCCAGATCCTCTGTTTTAGCAGTGCTACTTATCCATACCCTTCCCATTTTTTTCTGTGTGATAGTAGGACAATATATCCTTTTTCATTAATTCAACAAGGAGTTATTTGAATGTTTCCCACTTGTTCATAGGGATCACAAAGGTTAGTCAGGTTAATTAATTTGCCTAAAGTCATATAGTTAGAAAATAACAGAGGGAAGATTTTACCTCAGGTACACTGAGTCTTTCTACTGTATTTTGCTGCCTCCTGTTATTTAGACCTCTTCTGGATACAGTGGGGAAATAGAGAGACATAAAAAATATTATCTTCAAACCATGACTAGACTGAAAGTGTAGTCTTGGAAAAAAGATTTTAAAAATTCAGTTACATACCACATGCAGATCTTTGGAACACATGTGGCATTCTCTCAAAGCAGATTACTATCTTCTCCCCATCTGCTCCTCCTATGTATTACCATACCAAACTCAATGGAGGTTTCCCAATTACATGCTTAAATAAAAGAATAAATAAGAGTGCAAAGTCATTAATGATTAAGTACTAAATGAGTGCTATAGTTTTAATAAATGTTCTTTATTTTTGACAAACACCAGTGACATCATGATGGTGCTCTCTTAACTTGAGTGGCACTTGGATTTAAGTGAAGCAGAGCTTCACAAAATTATCAGCTTCACCCCCTTACGTCATCTAAGTCCAGTGATAGGATAAAAATCAAGGCACTTGGAAATGGCCTGAGACACAGTGAATTAGCATGTTTCAGTGCTCTGAGTTCAAAGGGTTGCTCTGAGTTCTTTGTGGATCTGAGCCCAGAGGTTCAGATTTTAGCTCGGCTGCTTATAAATTCTGTGAATTTGGATAAATCATTTAACCTTTTTAGACCATAGTTTCTTTATCTGCAAAATTAGGAAGTATAACTCTTGAAGTCCCTTATAGCTCTAAATCTGTGGTGGTAGTGGTGAGGATGATGATAACAATGATTATGGGTTACTATAGTAAAAGAATACATCACCAAATGGCTGGCCAATCTACTGATGATGGGGGTCTCTATACATTATCATTCTCTGTGATTTGAACATTGTAATATCATTCTATAAATCTTTCAATGTTCTGGATATTCTCAGTTTTTCCAATATTTTCTAGTTGCCACTATATCTCTTAAGCTGACCTATTGTTTTTCATTCTTACTGTATATCCAGCCTACCTCCTCTTATAATTTCCATTTCCTTAATATTATCTTTTTGCTTTTTGTTCTGCATGAGTTATTATGAACGATATTCTATTGCCTCTTTCCAACTCTCATATAGTTTCCCATTTGCCATTTGATTAACTTGAAATTTTAATTCTTCTAAGATTATTATCACATAGTTTTTGACGGATGTTTGCTTTAGTAAGTGACTTAGTATAGAAAAAGAAAGCATGAGAGGACAGGGCTACAGGAACTGATGAGATGAATCAACAGGATAGAAATAATTAAGAAAAAAGAGATGAAACTCTTTGATCCTGCAGTGCCATTACTGGGTTTGTATCCCAAGGAAATCATAAAGCGGGGAAAAGGACCCACATGTGCAAAAATATTTGTAGCAACTCTTTCTGTGGTAGCAAAGAACTGGAAAATGAGTGAATGTCCATCTCACTAAATGTAGCAAAATATTAGGAGAAATGGATGATTAAAGAACCAGATGATCATAGGTTTAGAGCTAGAAGGAACCTTAAGGGTACTCTAGTCCATTGGTGTTGAATTCAAATAGAAACAGGGGCCATTTTATCATATACAAGGATCCCTGCAGGGCACTTATTGACTTAGTTTTAACATGTAATATTATCAATGGTTTATTGTATTTTTACTTATTTTGTTAAATATTTCCTAATTACATTTCAATCTGTTTTAAACTGTACTTACAGGCTGCATATTCCCTATGAGTCTTGTGTTTGACACTTCCAATCTAGTCTAAATTCTTATTTCATAGCTAAGGAAAACCAGGTTCAGAATGGTCAAAGGATCTACTCAATCAATTCTCTACTAAATAAGCATTGTATCTAGACATTTCCATGTTTCTATGTCAGGTACAAGATTTGAATCCAGCATTCTTTTCCCTTTAGTATGTTGGAAGTCTTTCAAATATTTGAAGAACTGTCACATAGATAGGCAGTTACATGGCACAGTGGATAGAGTGCTTGGCCTTGAGTCAGGAAGATTCAGCTTCCCTGAGTTCAAATCTGACCTCAGACACTTACCAACTGTATAACTCTTGACAAGTCACTGAAGCCTATTTGCCTCAGTTTTCTCATCTGTAAAGTGAACTGGAGAAATAAGTGGCAAATTGCTCCAGTATCTTTGCAAGAAAACCTTAAATGGGGGTCACAAAGAATCAAACGTGACTGAAATGACTGAACAACACATAGAAAATAGATTAGACTCATAAGTGTCCATTTCCCATTATTCCAAACCAGGAAGCCATTTAAATAGGTTGGTTAGAGTTGTTATAATTGCTCACAATGTTTTCTCATCTTTATTCCCCTAATTTGGTATTGATTGTAACTTTTGTTCTAACTAATGATTTGATTACACACAGCTTCATCAGTAAACAGTCATTTGCTCTCTTTTATGACAATATTGTGTATTTTTAAAATGTCCTCTAATGTTCTCCAAGAGGCTTGTGAATAGCTTATAAGCCTTTGGTATCTTTCATTGCTGGATCTTGAATTGTGTTTTCCAATAATTTTTTCATTACTCTTCTCTGCTCATCTTGAATTTGAACACTTCAGAGTGTTAAAAAATATATGGTAACTTGGCTTGGAAGATATTTTCAGGTTTTTCATAGTTTTTTTTCTGTTTCATTTTCAATAAATGTTAAAGCATAGGATGCAATTTTTTTTCATGCTTGGTGCTATCTAGGAACAAACCATTATTACTATTGATGTATAATTCGTATCCAATAAGCAATGAATTTAGACTCTTGGGAGAATAAAACCATAAGTATTCTCATTATAAGTGAAATAATTTGTAGATGCATTGAAAGAGAGATCACAGGTTATTCCTAGAGAGGTAAAATAAAGGAGTAGATAGAGTTGATTTCATGATATATTCAGAGATAGCAAGAAACATTATTTTGAGGAACCCTTAGCCATTTCTCTCACTCTACAATAATCATAGTAGCATTATGGATTTAAATATGGAAAGAATCTAAGAAGTCATGCAGTAAAATGAAGTTTAGCTCTTCATTTTACAGATGAAAAAAAATAGGACCAGTGAGGTTAAATGATTTGCCCAGAGTCACATAACTAAGAAAATATCTGAGGTGGGATTTAACCCAAGGCTTCTTGACTCTGAGTCCAGACCTCTATTCCTATTATCACACTATGTCCAACTGGTGAATGTCATAAAGATAATTATAGCTTATGTGTTATCAATTATCACGGTGACCAAAGGAACATTTCTGAGGACTCACATTAAAATCTTCAAGTTTATTAGTATCAGGAGAACTAGATTCTAGTGTCGGTTCTTTCTTTAACTAGCTAAATGCTCCAGGATTCATTGATCTATTAAAAGGCCATCTAATTCAATGCACTGATTTTATAGATCACTTCCACCTTTTATTTTATTTATCCTCATCTCTCAATGATGAAGATAAGCATCTTAGGTCTCTTCCAGAGCTTACATTTTATTGTGCTCTGGTCTACAACTGCTTGCTCATCATCAATTTCTACTCCCTCTTTCTGAAACAACTCATAGGAAGGCTCAACCTGATATCTCACTTTATATAGAAATTGGTGTATAGTTTTAGGTCCTTACAAATGTACGGTGCAGGGCAAGGAATTCTGTTATTGAGTTGTTTTTTGTTTTTTTTTTTTTTCAAATAAGCACCAAATGCAAATGAGTAGAGGAAATCCTACTGATTTCTTGTAGGAGAACTCTAACTCTCCTTTGGCAAAAAGGTATGTCTCTAAGTTCTATGTCACATACTTTCTAAAGGATCAGAGAAAGTTTGGGGAACAGATGGGAAGTGAGGAAAGGGAAACCAAGTTAATTCATTGATGTAGTTCCACCTACTTGCTACTATCTACTTGCTAGTAGATGGTAAATCATGGATTCCAGGTGGTGGTTGGGCTCCTCTTATATGCTTAGAGATATAGATATAGATAGCACTCAAGCTCCCCAGACTGACTCTTATCAGGGAAAAAAGAGAAGAGAACTTTCATAGCATCGATAAAGTTTACCCTTTCCTGCTATGCTATAAATCATATTATAGAGGACACTGATAAAAATATTCATGATCCTCATACTAGACATAAATAAATAAATGACTTCTTTGCTCTTCATCAGGCCATACCATTTAACAAAATGGTAGCTAGTTGTGAGCCTTCTCTTGGAAAGCTTGATTTCCTTCTATGTTCATAGGAGAATGGATATTATGGAGTGGAACTGCTGAGAAAACAATTTTAAAATGATGGTTGCAGGCAGTTGAGCACAAAAATAAACCCTTCAAGACTACTGATTTCATTCTCACAAGTATGAAGATAATTTCACTATCAAACATCCCATATATTTGATATTATTATGGTCTGTTTTGTATTTTATCTATTATCTATCTATCATCTACTTCATCTATTCTATTCTGATACTTGATATCAGCCAAACTCATGATTTCTTTTTTTTTTTGTTGTTGTTGTATTTTATTTTATTTTATTTATTTATTTTATTTTAATATCTTTTTATTGATAGAACACATACCAGGGTAATTTTTTACAGCATTATCCCTTGCATTCATTTCTGTTCCGATTTTTCCCCTCCCTCCCTCCACCCCTTCCCCCAGATGGTAAGCAGTCCTTTACATGTTGAATAGGTTACAGTATATCCTGGATACAATATATTTGTGCAAAACCGGACAGTTTTCTTGTTGCACAGGGAGAATTGAATTCAGAAGGTATAAATAACCCGGGAAGAAAAACAAAAATGCAAGCAGTTTATATTTATTTCCCAGTGTTCTTTCTCTGGGTGTAGCTGCTTCTGTCCATCTTTGATCAATTAAGGCTCTCTTTATCGAAGAGATCCACTTCCATCAGAATACATCCTCAAATAGTATCGTTGTTGAGGTATATAATGATCTCCTGGTTCTGCTCATTTCACTCAGCATCAGTTCATGTAAGTCTCGCCAGTCCTCTCTGTATTCATCCTGCTGGTCATTCCTTACAGAACAATAATATTCTATAACATTCATATACCACAATTTACTCAACCATTCTCCAATTGATGGACATCCTTTCATTTTCCAGCTTCTAGTAAATTCATGATTTCTTAAAGGCAATGACATTGGGACACAAATGCTGGTATGTTCCAGCAAGCTAGAATATCTTCAGTGGTCTCCCTGCTCTTCCCTATACAATATGTTCATGTCACAAGCTCTAGTTTAAATTTAAAAATACTTATTGCCAGGAGTTTGGTCAATAGGTGATTAATCATTCAAAAAGCCATGCTTTCATAGTCTGAGTATTTCCACCAGCACTATAGGTTGCCACCTCTTCATACCTCAGTTGACAGCCATAAGTTGTTGTGACTGAAAAAGTTAAAGTATTTATTCTCTGCTTTTTATGGACCCAACAAATGAATGAACAAAGGTTTCTATGTGCCAGATACTGTGCTGAGTACTGAAGATATAAATACAAAAATCAAATCCCAGTTCTTTAATCAAATTGCTAGAGGAAGCTTAAAATCATTTCATGAGTAAGATAAAACCACTCATTGGGACAATCATACAAGCTTCTTAACCTGTCTCCTTTTTTCTAGCCTATCCCTTCTCCAATCCACCTTTCATATGGCTTGCAAAATAATCTTCCCAAGGAATATATTGTGTTGCCTCCTTTACTCTCTTGCCAATTCAGACAGACAAATAAACCAATGTTAGTGGTTCTTCATTTCCTTGAAGATTTAAAAAAAATTCAGTCTTTTAAAGTTGATATGTAGTGTCTTCATTCTGGTTTCTATCTATCTACTTTTCCAGAATTATTTCAACATTATGTCCTGGATAGGACAGTGGACAGAGAGTCAAGAGTCCTTGGATTCGAAGAATATCTTACCTATTTATTAGCCAAGTCTTTAAAAACCCTTTGTACCAGGTTCCTTGTCTGGAAAATGGGGTGATGGTTATTCTTGATAACTCCCAAGGACATTGTCAGTTCTAAATCTATGATCTAGCTGAATCATGAGGCAACTACATAATAATAAAGATAACTGGATGGCCATTCAAGAAGACCTGAATTTGAATCCTACCTCAGATACTTACTATTCATGTGACTATAAGCAAGTCACTTAATCTCTGAGTGTTTGTATGCCATCTATAGAATGGAGCAATATCATTTATCTTCCAGGGTTCTTGTGAGAATTAAACGAAATAATATATGTAAAGTGCTTTGTAAAACTTAAAGCACAATATATGTGCTAGTTATCATCACCATCATTATTATCATCCTTTTATCCTATTTCCTTTCAAATATTCTATGTCTCAAACTGGACTAGGGGATAATTCCTGAACTTGTCAAACCATCTCTTGCTTCCTTGCAGTCAACCACATTGAGAGCATATCTTTCTGGGTCTCTGCCATTTAGAAGCAATTTCTTCTTTCCAAGTTCATCTCTTTTTCCAGTAGCCATGTGCCCCATGAATTCCTTAATCAGCTCAGTAGAAAGCATTTTTTTTCTCCATCCTCAAAATTTCTCTGGAGATTTTGATCCAGATCTCTCCTTTGTTTATATCATGCCTTACACTATACAAATTTGTGTACTTGTGAATTTTTTTTTTTAGTTTTTGTATCCCTAGAGCCTGGCACAGTGACTTGAATATAGACAGTGCTTAATATTCATTGAATTGAATTGAACAAAAAGACTGTACAGGCATACCCACCTGATTTCCTTAATTGATTCTGTGAAAAGACAGTATTAGGTAGAACAACAAAACAAGAGGCAATTAATTCCGTAGAACAATATGATAAATAGGAGATAAATTCCCAGGCTTTTAAAATTTAAATTTCTATAAAAACTTAATTTAGGACTTAACAAAGATCTGAGGCCACATATAATGCTTATAATGCCAACACTTCTTTCTCTGCAATTTTTCCCTTCTTGTGATTCAGAGATACAAGGTGGTTGACATCAGGGAGGTGACATGGAGACAAGTTCCCTAAACATGACCCTCATGTATTCACATGGTGGGGGCTATCTTGACTCTCCCATAATTTTTTAAAATATGCATACAAATTTCTTTTTCCTTGTTCTAGATGATTTCATCTTAGGGATGCTTTTTCACATAGATTACAGAGACCTGTCACATAGCTATCTTCATTTTAGGAAATCGAGGTAAGAACCACCTTGCCTGTTGGATACTCACCAGCTACTATGCATTCTATTAGTCTAGAAAATATCTCAGAAAATGCCAGGGCAGCTAGTGCTGAGTGACAAGGAACTGTTTTCTCATTGATCATACCCATTGATCTCTAACAATCAAAACAAAGAGGTAAGATGGGTTATCCTGGAAATAAGATACCATTGGAAAGGCAATATGATATTTTGTAAAGAGTATGCATTTAGAGTCAGAAGATCTTTGAATTCAAATTCTTCCTTTGTAACTGATGAACTGTATGACTTGTCAAGTTCTTTAACTCTTCCAAGTCCTAGTTTCCTCATCTGTAAAATGGAGAGGGAGGATTTAACATAAGTAACAGTTGCTGCTTAATAAATGTTTATTGACAAATTGGCTAATACTTTTATGGGGTTCTTGTGAGTATTAAATGAGAAAAGTATGTACAGTACTGTGCAGATATCAATCCTATAATTATATATAAAGGTTACAAAACTACAAATTAATTTGTTACAAAACAATTTAAATTAAATTTCTTAAATTCCTGATATTTAGCCTCAAGGTGATGACTTTTTTGACCACAGCAAATCTAAAGAGAATAAGAAACTTTTCAGAGTGATATAGATTTTCAAACTTGATGAAGTACAGTTGTTTTGTTGTGATGCATTTATTGGGAAATGATGCAAAAATCTGATGTTGTTAAGTCTCCTGATGAAAAAGCTTCAGTGAATCCCTGTTGCTGGTAGGATAAAAAGCATATGGTTCCATTTGGTATTTAAGACCCTTTGCAATCTGTTTCGACTCATTTTTCTAGACTGATTTCACCTTAATCTCTCCCACACAATCTTTGCTTTGGCCAAATTGGCCTCCTCAGTGTTCCCTGCAAAATACCTTCCATTTCTTCTTCCTATGTTTTGTTCTCCTTCCTTATTTCACCTCTTAGCAACCCTTGACTTCTTTAAGAGACCTCTCAAGTGCCACTTCTTACACAAGACTTTTCCAGATTCCCCCTCTTCATACCACCTGAAGTTTAAAAAAAGAGCTAATAATAATAATAACACATATATAGTGCTTTAAGATTTGCAAGTACTTTGCTCATGTTATTTTACTTGGTCCTCATAACAATCTAATAGACTTAGTAGGTGTTTATTATTATCTCCATTTTAGAAAGAATTTGAGTCTGAGCCTAGAGAGTTACTTGCCCAAAGTAATAGACAGCTAGTAGTATCTGAAACAGGATTCAAACTCCCGTCTTCCTGACTCCAGATCTTTTATTCTATTTCCTCTATGCCCCATTTGCATAGCTCTTTTATTTTGTATTAATTTTTTGGGGGGTATTTTTAATTTACTTTTAAGCTTTTTTTTATTTTTAAGTATTGTTTCCATTTAGTACACCAAAATGCTTTGGAAGTAAAACATTTTAGTTTGACCTCCTAACCTCAGCAGGATTAAAGTATAGGTCAATAGATAATTAAGAAATGCTTATTGAATTAAATTGGATTGGGACAGGACAAGATAACTTCTTTAGATTAAGTAAAGGCAAATATGGTTTCTGTTCTCTACCTCCATGAGGAGGGCCCTAGTATTACAGACAGCAGTAACAACAGAATTCCAATGAATCTTTGAATCTGAGACTCAAACTGAGACAAGGAAATCAGCACCAATCTCTTATTTTAGAACTGGCTATGTCCTTGATCTTAACCTAGAACATAGGTACCCCTGGAACCTATGGAATGGCTGAGAAAAGAAGAACCTGGGATATGACTGGAGTAGTCTCCACACCCTACACTGACTTTTACTACTTTTCCTGGGTCCAGTTGGATAAATAGCTTGTTAGCTGCACCAGTCAAGATTCCATTAGTGCTGGGAAAGAAGGTTGGATCCATCCTTATATTGGACCTCAAACTTTTCCGTAAATGCCCATCAGGTGACATTATCTCTGGGAACTAGACACTGCAGCACCTTTCCTCCCAACCCCATCTCCCCATCCAGAGAGAGATCTACAGACTGACCTGAACCTCTTCAGAATAACTTGACGGCATGCCCATCTCTCCTAGACATTAAAAAGGATTCGGTGATTGGACAATAAACAAACACAAAAATACCTTTTCTTTACTCATTATCCAAATTTTGCATGGACAAATCTTACATGAAGCTATGGATTTTAAAATACATTTTAATGAATGTTCATAAGCACCTCTTACTCCTCTAAGTCTCCTCTTTCATGCCCCAGTACCCAAAGGGTGGCCCAGGTGTTATGAATGTGGGCGCTAAAAGGGAGTCTTCCCCTTACATTCTGAAGTAATCAGGCCTGAAACAAAATATCTATCTATCTAATCTGTCTCTCTATCTATTTGCTCATGCATTTGTGCATGGATCTTAATGTTTTCAGTAGCATGTGAAAAATATTAAGCACCAAAAAGTGTTTTTACAGGTTGGAAGCAAAATCATTCCTAGCTTGAGGGATATAGAAATGAAAGGGGACAATTCCAGAAATCCATTTGGAAAGAGAGTAATGGAAAAACCATTTTCTCAACTTCCCTACCACATTCTGATTATGATGGCAAATTGAGTTCTATATTCCTATCATTTCAGTGTTAGTAGTAAAGATTATTACTTCATATGTCAAGGGAAACTAGTACCTCTTTAAAAATTAGATCCCATAAAATCAAGTAAAACATTCAAACAAAATGTCATACTTAGTATTCAAGAGTGGGTTTTTTGTTTGTTTTATGGTTGTTCCAAAAAAAAAAATGATCATTCAACTTAGACTAGTTTATTTTTTCACAAGGGACGTTGTATGTGCGCAACGAAGCTTTGGCTTGAAATCCTTCTGTTAATGAAAGTTTTAAGAACCACAACTTAAAAGTGCATTCTGGCTATAATCTGGAAGGAAGTATGGTCCAGTGATAAGATTGCTGGAATTATAATGAGAGAATTCTGGTTAAAATTTCATTTAGGTCATTTACTACTTGCATGAATTCTTTGGGTCTCAGTTTCCTAATATGTAAAGGAAAGGGATCAGATTTCAGGACCTCTTAATCTGGGTTATGTTAATTTTCATCCTAGTATTTGGATAACTATATTTCAATATAATTTTCTTTGTATTCCTAATGTATTTTATTTTGTGCATTTAAAGACATTTGAAGAAAAGGACTGTAGGTTTTACTAGATTGCCAGAGATTAATCTGACATTCAAAACCATTAAGAATGCTTGAACTAAAAGGCTTTTTAATATTTCTTTCAACTCTAATTCTTTGATCCTATGATTTCCCAGTATTTCACATGCATGAATAAGCTTGCCTTATATTTTAGAACCTCTTCCCTACCAAAATGCAGTGCAATGGCCTTTTATTTGAGCCTGGTCAGAGGATGCCAGTGATTTTTTTGTTATCTACATTCCTTCCAAAATCTTTGGGCAGAATATACCCTCATTTTCTAAACTAAACTCTGGTAATTGTTAAGTGCCCTTCCATCAGTTAGACCACCTCCACCAGGATGGAAGTCTGTGAAAAAATTTTTTTTTGCTTTAGCCAGCAAGATGAAGTGCTACACAGGTGTGAGCAATGGTATCAACAAGGCAATTAGGAACAGCTGATGAGCTGAATGGCTGAGGCTCTCAAGAGGGGAAACTCAGTGTCTGATATGTTGTAGGGGAAAAAAAAAAAAACTTACTTTATGAATACAGTGGCCATTTCGATTTCTGGGAATATAGAGACTCCAGCTCTGCTCTCAACAAGAAAAGATAGCAGGAAACTTATTTATACATCCCAGGGGTCTAGGGAAGGGGGCCCCTCCTTTACTCTCTTGGGAGAGAAGGAGCAAGACTGCTACAGTTTGTTGCTTTACATCTCACCTGGATAACTAACCTTCTCTCCCAAAGATGGTTTGTCTTTTTTTCCACCTTTATAATTTGCCTAACATGCATTATTTAGCAGCAGAGTTTCAAAAACATTGAAATGACCCTTGTAAACACTGTTAAAATGTTTTCCTTTCAAAGGAGCTGTTCTCTTCTCTGCAGCTCTGGGATTCCAGCATTCAGAAGCAGTTTTCTTTTTCCTTTGGTGCCAAATAAATCTTAATTTTGTTTGGCACATAGTAAATATTTAGTTTTACTCTCCTGGTGATAAAAGGCTTCTAGGCCAGCTTTTGGGTTACTTGGAAATTGTATTTGCCTTGATAATTGGCTATGTTATCTCCAGATCTGAAGCAGTTAGCATTTTCTCTTCAATTGAGTTTGGTCTTTCAGTTAATTTAAAACAAAACAAAACCAAACTAAACCACTCAGAGGAGAGTGATAAATTTTTTAATCTGAATATTTTGGATGCTTAAAGCAAAGCATAGATAACATTTAAAATAAGGGAACAAGGGATTTTAGCTCTTTGTTTAAAAGAATACGTGATCATATTATCTTGTTTTTAATGCACAAACATTTATAAAAATAGAAGTACAAATACTATAAATGAGTTATGTAAACTTAAAAAAATCATATAAAATTAATTTCAGGCCACTGTTTTAGATCTTAACTTTGTTTAGTCATATATGTCCTGCTTGTAACAGTGCCTTGCACATAGGAGGTGATTAATAAGTGCTAATTACATGCCTGCCTTTTGTTTTTGAAATCTTGAAGTTTTTGAAAACTATCTCTGAACCTTTTGTTGTAAGAAGGCAGAAGAACTAACAGTGACCTCATTTGACAATGTTTACAACATTCTTTAGTATTTTCTCCCTCCTCTCTACTAGGAGGAGAAAAGAAAGATATTCTTTAGAGCATTATTGTAGGCAGACCTTATATTAAAATAAATAAAAATTAAAAAAAAAAAACAAGGAATTACATTCTTACATTCTCACTCTAGAGAAAAGAAGGAAAGAATCTATCTCAAAAATGAAAGCAACTGCAGAATAAGAAATCCATATTTTCTTCTGTATACATGATTGTCACCACTTTGTTCAAAATGCTCTACAAATTCTCCATCTCTTCCCAAATTTTGATTTATTGTCTAGTATTTTAGCGCCCTCCCCCCAAAATAGTATTGCCTTATTTTTTAAGTCTTCTCTTACTCTACACCACATTTCCTCTGTTCCAAACCAGATCCCTTTCTATCTTCTGTTCAGAATATGTAATTTCTGGACAATTTTTACCTTTACTTATGGCCTCTACCTTCCCTTTCCACCTCTTGAATCTCTACCTGTTAATAAAAATCCAAATTAAAGATTACCCAATCCAGGAAGCCTTCATCTCTGTATTTGTAAATAATCATTATTCACTCACCCATGCCTGATAGAGTGCATTGTTTGCATCTTTTTTTCTATAGGTACCATATCTATGACGAAGGGGAAAATATAACTATATTTTTACCTGTCTCAGTACCTCACACATCATTTTATACACAGCAGATGCTTAATAAATGTTTGGTGAATTCGTTTTTCAGAGGTTGATGGTACATGTTTCTAGTA